>NW_028181261.1:0-94430 GCF_964211825.1 Aythya ferina | reverse complement strand
AAGCACACTCCCAACCACCATAAAACGCATTAGGAACTCAACGAAACGCAACGGAAACCCCAAAACACTTCAAAATCACACGAAGAAAGGAGAGGATCACTCTCCAAAATAGAAGAAACCCCAAATACCATGAATCCACGCGAAAAGTCCCCCTAAACCTACCTGAAGTTCTCAAAACCCACATTTTACACTTTTACAACACGATGACCATGGAAAACCAAATGAAACACAACGGAGACCCCAAAACACGTCAAAAACAACACAAAAAGTCCAGGATCATCCCCCCACCCCCCCCCAAAAAAAAAAAAAAAAAAAAAAAAAACTGAGTACCATATATCCACCCCAAAACCACCCTAAACCTACCTGATGTTCTCCAAAACCAACAATTTACACTTTTCCAACATGATGACCAACGAGAACCCAACAAAACCAAACAGAGACCCCAAAAACATAAAAAAAACCACACCAAACAATAATGGAATCACGCCCAAAACTGGAAGAAAATCCCCAAAACCATAGATCCACCCCAAAACCACCCTAAACCTACCTGATCTTCTCCAAAACCCACAATTTACCCTTTTCCAACACGATGACCAACGAGAACCCAACAAAACCCAACAGAGACCCCAAAAAACGTCAAAAACACCCCAAACAAGAACGGCATCACCCCCAAAACTGGAAGAAAATACGCCAAAACCATAGATCCACCCCAAAACCACCCTAAACCTACCTGATCTTCTCCAAAACCCACAATCCACACCTATTTAACATAATGACCAACAAGAACACAACAAAACCCAACGGAGACCACAAAACACGTCCAAAACACCCCAAAAAAGAACAGGATCACGCCAAAAAATAGAAGAAAACCCCAAATACCATAGATCCACCCCAAAGACACCCTAAACCTACCTGATGTTCTCCAAAACCCACAATTTAACCTTTTCCAACACGATGACCAACGAGAACCCAACAAAACCCAACAGAGACCCCAAAAAACGTCAAAAAACCCCAAACAAGAACGGCATCACCCCCAAAACTGGAAGAAAATACGCCAAAACCATAGATCCACCCCAAAACCACCCTAAACCTACCTGATGTTCTACAAAACCCACAATCCACTCCTATTTAACATAATGACAAACAAGAACCAAACAAAACCTAATGGAGACCCCAAAACACGTCAAAAACACCCCAAAAAATATCGGCATCACCGCCAAATCTGGAAGAAAATACGCCAAAACCATAGATCCACCCCAAAACCACCCTAAACCTACCTGATCTTCTCCAAAACCCACAATTTACACTTTTCCAACATGATGACCAACGAGAACCAAACAAAACCCAACAGAGACCTCAAAAAAAATCTAAAACAACACAAAAAAGTACAGGATCACGCCAAAAAAAAACAGAAGAAAACCCCAAATACCATAGATCCACCCAAAACCACCCTAAACCTACCTGATGTTCTCCAAAACCAACAATTTACTCTTTTCCAACACGATGACCAACGAGAACCCAACAAAACCCAACAGAGACCCCAAAAAACGTCAAAAACACCCCAAACAAGAACGGCATCACCCAAAACTGGAAGAAAATACGCCAAAACCATAGATCCACCCCAAAACCACCCTAAACCTACCTGATGTTCTACAAAACCCACAATCCACACCTATTTAACATAATGACCAACAAGAACGCACAAAACCCAACGGAGACGACAAAACACGTCAAAAACACCCCAAAAAATATCGGCATCACCCCCAAAACTGGAAGAAAATACGCCAAAACCATAGATCCACCCCAAAACCACCCTAAACCTACCTGATCTTCTCCAAAACCCACAATTTACCCTTTTCCAACATGATGACCAACGAGAACCCAACAAAACCCAACGGAGACCCCAAAACACGTCAAAAACACCCCAAACAAGAACGGCATCACCCCCAAAACTGGAAGAAAACCCCAAATACCATAGATCCACCCCAAGGACACCCTAAACCTACCTGATGTTCTCCTAATCCCAAAGCACACTCCCAACCACCATAAAACGCATTAGGAACTCAACGAAACGCAACGGAAACCCCAAAACACTTCAAAATCACACGAAGAAAGGAGAGGATCACTCTCCAAAATAGAAGAAAACCCCAAATACTATGAATCCACGCGAAAAGTCCCCCTAAACCTACCTGAAGTTCTCCAAAACCCACAATTTACCCTTTTACAACACGATGACCATGGAAAACCAAATGAAACACAACGGAGACCCCAAAACACGTCAAAAACAACACAAAAAGTCCAGGATCATCCCCCCCCCAAAAAAAAAAAAAAAAAAAAAAAACTGAGTACCATAGATCCACCCCAAAACCACCCTAAACCTACCTGATGTTCTCCAAAACCCACAATTTACACTTTTCCAACATGATGACCAACGAGAACCCAACAAAACCCAACAGAGACCCCAAAAACATAAAAAAAAAACACCCCAAACAAAAATGGCATCACCCCCAAAACTGGAAGAAAATCCCCCAAAACAATAGATCCACCCCAAAACCACCCTAAACCTACCTGATGTTCTCCAAAACCCACAATTTACCCTTTTCCAACACGATGACCAACGAGAACCCAACAAAACCCAACAGAGACCCCAAAAAACGTCAAAAACACCCCAAAAAAGAACAGGATCACGCCAAAAAATAGAAGAAAACCCCAAATACCATAGATCCACCCCAAAGACACCCTAAACCTACCTGATGTTCTCCAAAACCCACAATTTACCCTTTTCCAACACGATGACCAACGAGAACCCAACAAAACCCAACAGAGACCAGAAAAACGTCAAAAACACCTCGGCATCACCCCCAAAACTGGAAGAAAATCCGCCAAAACCATAGATCCACCCCAAAACCACCCTAAACCTACCTGATCTTCTCCAAAACCCACAATTTACCCTTTTCCAACATGATGACCAACCGAGAACCCAACAAAACCCAAACGGAGACCCCAAAACACGTCAAAAACACCCCAAACAAGAACGGCATCACCCCCAAAACTGGAAGAAAACCCCAAATACCATAGATCCACCCCAAGGACACCCTAAACCTACCTGATGTTCTCCTAATCCCAAAGCACACTCCCAACCACCATAAAACGCATTAGGAACTCAACGAAACGCAACGAAACCCCAAAACACTTCAAAATCACACGAAGAAAGGAGAGGATCACTCTCCAAAATAGAAGAAAACCCCAAATACCATGAATCCACGCGAAAAGTCCCCCTAAACCTACCTGAAGTTCTCCAAAACCCACAATTTACCCTTTTACAACACGATGACCATGGAAAACCAAATGAAACACAACGGAGACCCCAAAACACGTCAAAAACAACACAAAAAGTCCAGGATCATCCCCCCCCCCCCCCCCAAAAAAAAAAAAAAAAACAAAAAACTGAGTACCATATATCCACCCCAAAACCACCCTAAACCTACCTGATGTTCTCCAAAACCCACAATTTACACTTTTCCAACATGATGACCAACGAGAACCCAACAAAACCAAACAGAGACCCCAAAACATAAAAAAAAAAAAAACACCCCAAACAAAAAATGGCATCACCCCCAAAACTGGAAGAAAATACACCAAAACCATAGATCCACCCCAAAACCACCCTAAACCTACCTGATGTTCTCCAAAACCCACAATTTACTCTTTTCCAACACGATGACCAACGAGAACCCAACAAAACCCAACAGAGACCCCCAAAAACGTCAAAAACAACCCAAACAAGAACGGCATCACCCCCAAAACTGGAAGAAAATACGCCAAAACAAGAGATCCACCCCAAAACCACCCTAAACCTACCTGATGTTCTCCAAAACCCACAATCCACTCCTATTTAACATAATGACAAACAAGAACACAACAAAACCTAATGGAGACCCCAAAACACGTCAAAAACACCCCAAAAAATATCGGCATCACCCCCAAAACTGGAAGAAAATCCCCCAAAACCATAGATCTACCCCAAAACCACCCTAAACCTACCTGGTGTTCTCCAAAACCCACAATTTACACTTTTCCAACATGATGACCAACGAGAACCAAACAAAACCCAACAGAGACCTCAAAAAACGTCAAAAACAACACAAAAAAGAACAGGATCACGCCAAAAAAAAAACAGAAGAAAACCCCAAATACCATAGATCCACCCCAAAACCACCCTAAACCTACCTGATGTTCTCCAAAACCAACAATTTACTCTTTTCCAACACGATGACCAACGAGAACCCAACAAAACCCAACAGAGACCCCAAAAAACGTCAAAAACAACCCAAACAAGAACGGCATCACCCCCAAAACTGGAAGAAAATCCGCCAAAACCATAGATCCACCCCAAAACCACCCTAAACCTACCTGATGTTCTCCAAAACCCACAATCCACACCTATTTAACATGATGACCAACAAGAACACAACAAAACCCAACGGAGACGACAAAACACGTCAAAAACACCCCAAAAAATATCGGCATCACCCCCAAAACTGGAAGAAAATACGCCAAAACCATAGATCCACCCCAAAACACCCTAAACCTACCTGATCTTCTCCAAAACCCACAATTTACCCTTTTCCAACATGATGACCAACGAGAACCCAACAAAACCCAACGGAGACCCCAAAACACGTCAAAAACACCCCAAACAAGAACGGCATCACCCCCAAAACTGGAAGAAAACCCCAAATACCATAGATCCACCCCAAGGACACCCTAAACCTACCTGATGTTCTCCTAATCCCAAAGCACACTCCCAACCACCATAAAACGCATTAGGAACTCAACGAAACGCAACGGAAACCCCAAAAACACTTCAAAATCACACGAAGAAAGGAGAGGATCACTCTCCAAAATAGAAGAAAACCCCAAATACCATGAATCCACGCGAAAAGTCCCCCTAAACCTACCTGAAGTTCTCCAAAACCCACAATTTACCCTTTTACAACACGATGACCATGGAAAACCAAATGAAACACAACGGAGACCCCAAAACACGTCAAAAACAACACAAAAAGTCCAGGATCATCCCCCCCCCCAAAAAAAAAAAAAAAAAAAAACTGAGTACCATAGATCCACCCCAAAACCACCCTAAACCTACCTGATCTTCTCCAAAACCCACAATTTACACTTTTCCAACATGATGACCAACGAGAACCCAACAAAACCCAACAGAGACCCCAAAAACATAAAAAAAAAAAACACACCCCAAACAAAAATGGCATCACCCCCAAAACTGGAAGAAAATCCCCCAAAACCATAGATCCACCCCAAAACCACCCTAAACCTACCTGATGTTCTCCAAAACCCACAATTTACCCTTTTTCCAACACGATGACCAACGAGAACCCAACAAAACCCAACAGAGACCCCAAAAAACGTCAAAAACACCCCAAAAAAGAACAGGATCACGCCAAAAAATAGAAGAAAACCCCAAATACCATAGATCCACCCCAAAGACACCCTAACCTACCTGATGTCCTACAAAACCCACAATTTACCCTTTTCCAACACGATGACCAACGAGAACCCAACAAAACCCAACAGAGACCAGAAAAAACGTCAAAAACACCTCAAACAAGAACGGCATCACCCCCAAAACTGGAAGAAAAATCCGCCAAAACCATAGATCCACCCCAAAACCACCCTAAACCTACCTGATCTTCTCCAAAACCCACAATTTACCCTTTTCCAACATGATGACCAACGAGAACCCAACAAAACCCAACGGAGACCCCAAAACACGTCAAAAACACCCCAAACAAGAACGGCATCACCCCCAAAACTGGAAGAAAACCCCAAATACCATAGATCCACCCCAAGGAAACCCTAAACCTACCTGATGTTCTCCTAATCCCAAAGCACACTCCCAACCACCATAAAACGCATTAGGAACTCAACGAAACGCAACGGAAACCCCAAAACACTTCAAAATCACACGAAGAAAGGAGAGGATCACTCTCCAAAATAGAAGAAAACCCCAAATACCATGAATCCACGCGAAAAGTCCCCCTAAACCTACCTGAAGTTCTCCAAAACCCACAATTTACCCTTTTACAACACGATGACCATGGAAAACCAAATGAAACACAACGGAGACCCCAAAACACGTCAAAAACAACACAAAAAGTCCAGGATCATCCCCCCCCCCCCCCCAAAAAAAAAAAAAAAAACAAAAAACTGAGTACCATATATCCACCCCAAAACCACCCTAAACCTACCTGATGTTCTCCAAAACCCACAATTTACACTTTTCCAACATGATGACCAACGAGAACCCAACAAAACCAAACAGAGACCCCAAAAACATAAAAAAAAAAAAACACCCCAAACAAAAATGGCATCACCCCAAAACTGGAAGAAAATACACCAAAACCATAGATCCACCCCAAAACCACCCTAAACCTACCTGATGTTCTCCAAAACCCACAATTTACTCTTTTCCAACACGATGACCAACGAGAACCCAACAAAACCCAACAGAGACCCCCAAAAACGTCAAAAACAACCCAAACAAGAACGGCATCACCCCCAAAACTGGAAGAAAATACGCCAAAACAAGAGATCCACCCCAAAACCACCCTAAACCTACCTGATGTTCTCCAAAACCCACAATCCACTCCTATTTAACATAATGACAAACAAGAACACAACAAAACCTAATGGAGACCCCAAAACACGTCAAAAACACCCCAAAAAATATCGGCATCACCCCCAAAACTGGAAGAAAATACGCCAAAACCATAGATCTACCCCAAAACCACCCTAAACCTACCTGGTGTTCTCCAAAACCCACAATTTACACTTTTCCAACATGATGACCAACGAGAACCAAACAAAACCCAACAGAGACCTCAAAAAACGTCAAAAACAACACAAAAAAGAACAGGATCACGCCAAAAAAAAACAGAAGAAAACCCCAAATACCATAGATCCACCCCAAAACCACCCTAAACCTACCTGATGTTCTCCAAACCAACAATTTACTCTTTTCCAACACGATGACCAACGAGAACCCAACAAAACCCAACAGAGACCCCAAAAAACGTCAAAAACAACCCAAACAAGAACGGCATCACCCCCAAAACTGGAAGAAAATCCGCCAAAACCATAGATCCACCCCAAAACCACCCTAAACCTACCTGATGTTCTCCAAAACCCACAATCCACACCTATTTAACATGATGACCAACAAGAACACAACAAAACCCAACGGAGACGACAAAACACGTCAAAAACACCCCAAAAAATATCGGCATCACCCCCAAAACTGGAAGAAAATACGCCAAAACCATAGATCCACCCCAAAACCACCCTAAACCTACCTGATGTTCTCCAAAACCCACAATTACCCTTTTCCAACATGATGACCAACGAGAACCCAACAAAACCCAACGGAGACCCCAAAACACGTCAAAAACACCCCAAACAAGAACGGCATCACCCCCAAAACTGGAAGAAAACCCCAAATACCATAGATCCACCCCAAGGACACCCTAAACCTACCTGATGTTCTCCTAATCCCAAAGCACACTCCCAACCACCATAAAACGCATTAGGAACTCAACGAAACGCAACGAAACCCCAAAACACTTCAAAATCACACGAAGAAAGGAGAGGATCACTCTCCAAAATAGAAGAAAACCCCAAATACCATGAATCCACGCGAAAAGTCCCCTAAACCTACCTGAAGTTCTCCAAAACCCACAATTTACCCTTTTACAACACGATGACCATGGAAAACCAAATGAAACACACAACGGAGACCCCAAAACACGTCAAAAACAACACAAAAAGTCCAGGATCATCCCCCCCCCCAAAAAAAAAAAAAAAAAAAAAACTGAGTACCATAGATCCACCCCAAAACCACCCTAAACCTACCTGATCTTCTCCAAAACCCACAATTTACACTTTTCCAACATGATGACCAACGAGAACCCAACAAAACCCAACAGAGACCCCAAAAACATAAAAAAAAAACACCCCAAACAAAAATGGCATCACCCCCAAAACTGGAAGAAAATCCCCCAAAACCATAGATCCACCCCAAAACCACCCTAACCTACCTGATGTTCTCCAAAAACCCACAATTTACCCTTTTCCAACACGATGACCAACGAGAACCCAACAAAACCCAACAGAGACCCCAAAAAACGTCAAAAACACCCCAAAAAAGAACAGGATCACGCCAAAAAATAGAAGAAAACCCCAAATACCATAGATCCACCCCAAAGACACCCTAAACCTACCTGATGTCCTACAAAACCCACAATTTACCCTTTTCCAACACGATGACCAACGAGAACCCAACAAAACCCAACAGAGACCAGAAAAACGTCAAAAACACCTCAAACAAGAACGGCATCACCCCAAAACTGGAAGAAATCCGCCAAAACCATAGATCCACCCCAAAACCACCCTAAACCTACCTGATCTTCTCCAAAACCACAATTTACCCTTTTCCAACATGATGACCAACGAGAACCCAACAAAAACCCAACGGAGACCCCAAAACACGTCAAAAACACCCCAAACAAGAACGGCATCACCCCCAAAACTGGAAGAAAACCCCAAATACCATAGATCCACCCCAAGGACACCCTAAACCTACCTGATGTTCTCCTAATCCCAAAGCACACTCCCAACCACCATAAAACGCATTAGGAACTCAACGAAACGCAACGGAAACCCCAAAACACTTCAAAATCACACGAAGAAAGGAGAGGATCACTCTCCAAAATAGAAGAAAACCCCAAATACCATGAATCCACGCGAAAAGTCCCCCTAAACCTACCTGAAGTTCTCCAAAACCCACAATTTACCCTTTTACAACACGATGACCATGGAAAACCAAATGAAACACAACGGAGACCCCAAAACACGTCAAAAACAACACAAAAAGTCCAGGATCATCCCCCCCCCCCCAAAAAAAAAAAAAAAAAACAAAAAACTGAGTACCATATATCCACCCCAAAACCACCCTAAACCTACCTGATGTTCTCCAAAACCCACAATTTACACTTTTCCAACATGATGACCAACGAGAACCCAACAAAACCAAACAGAGACCCCAAAAACATAAAAAAAAAAAAACACCCCAAACAAAAATGGCATCACCCCCAAAACTGGAAGAAAATACACCAAAACCATAGATCCACCCCAAAACCACCCTAAACCTACCTGATGTTCTCCAAAACCCACAATTTACTCTTTTCCAACACGATGACCAACGAGAACCCAACAAAACCCAACAGAGACCCCCAAAAACGTCAAAAACAACCCAAACAAGAACGGCATCACCCCCAAAACTGGAAGAAAATACGCCAAAACAAGAGATCCCACCCCAAAACCACCCCTAAACCTACCTGATGTTCTCCAAAACCCACAATCCACTCCTATTTAACATAATGACAAACAAGAACACAACAAAACCTAATGGAGACCCCAAAACACGTCAAAAACACCCCAAAAAATATCGGCATCACCCCAAAACTGGAAGAAAATACGCCAAAACCATAGATCTACCCCAAAACCACCCTAAACCTACCTGGTGTTCTCCAAAACCCACAATTTACACTTTTCCAACAATGATGACCAACGAGAACCAAACAAAACCCAACAGAGACCTCAAAAAACGTCAAAAACAACACAAAAAAGAACAGGATCACGCCAAAAAAAAACAGAAGAAAACCCCAAATACCATAGATCCACCCCAAAACCACCCTAAACCTACCTGATGTTCTCCAAAACCAACAATTTACTCTTTTCCAACACGATGACCAACGAGAACCCAACAAAACCCAACAGAGACCCCAAAAAACGTCAAAAACAACCCAAACAAGAACGGCATCACCCCCAAAACTGGAAGAAAATCCGCCAAAACCATAGATCCACCCCAAAACCACCCTAAACCTACCTGATGTTCTCCAAAACCCACAATCCACACCTATTTAACATGATGACCAACAAGAACACAACAAAACCCAACGGAGACGACAAAACACGTCAAAAACACCCCAAAAAATATCGGCATCACCCCCAAAACTGAAGAAAATACGCCAAAACCATAGATCCACCCCAAAACCACCCTAAACCTACCTGATGTTCTCCAAAACCCACAATTTACCCTTTTCCAACATGATGACCAACGAGAACCCAACAAAACCCAACGGAGACCCCAAAACACGTCAAAAACACCCCAAACAAGAACGGCATCACCCCCAAAACTGGAAGAAAACCCCAAATACCATAGATCCACCCCAAAGACACCCTAAACCTACCTGATGTTCTCCTAATCCCAAAGCACACTCCCAACCACCATAAAACGCATTAGGAACTCAACGAAACGCAACGGAAACCCCAAAACACTTCAAAATCACACGAATGAAAGGAGAGGATCACTCTCCAAAATAGAAGAAAACCCCAAATACCATGAATCCACGCGAAAAGTCCCCCTAAACCTACCTGAAGTTCTCCAAAACCCACAATTTACCCTTTTACAACACGATGACCATGGAAAACCAAATGAAACACAACGGAGACCCCAAAACACGTCAAAAACAACACAAAAAGTCCAGGATCATCCCCCCCCCAAAAAAAAAAAAAAAAAAAAAACTGAGTACCATATATCCACCCCAAAACCACCCTAAACCTACCTGATCTTCTCCAAAACCAACAATTTACACTTTTCCAACATGATGACCAACGAGAACCCAACAAACCAAACAGAGACCCCAAAAACATAAAAAAAAAACACCCCAAACAAAAATGGCATCACCCCCAAAATTGGAAGAAAATACGCCAAAACAATAGATTCACCCCAAAACCACCCTAAACCTACCTGATGTTCTCCAAAACCCACAATCCACTCCTATTTAACATAATGACAAACAAGAACACAACAAAACCTAATGGAGACCCCAAAACACGTCAAAAACACCCCAAAAAATATCGGCATCACCCCCAAAACTGGAAGAAAATACGCCAAAACCATAGATCCACCCCAAAACCACCCGAAACCTACCTGATCTTCTCCAAAACCCACAATTTACACTTTTCCACTATCATGACCAACGAGAACCCAACAAAACCAAACAGAGACCACAAAACACGTCCAAAACACCCCAAAAAAGAACAGGATCACGCCAAAAAATAGAAGAAAACCCAAATACCATAGATCCACCCCAAAGACACCCTAACCTACCTGATGTTCTCCAAAACCCACAATTTACCCTTTTCCAACACGATGACCAACGAGAACCCAACAAAACCCAACAGAGACCCCAAAAAACGTCAAAACACCTCAAACAAGAACGGCATCACCCCCAAAACTGGAAGAAAATCCGCCAAAACCATAGATCCACCCCAAACCACCCTAAACCTACCTGATGTCCTACAAAACCCACAATCCACACCTATTTAACATAATGACAAACAAGAACCCAACAAAACCTAATGGAGACCACAAAACACGTCAAAAACACCCCCAAAAATATCGGCATCACCCCCAAAACTGGAAGAAAATCCCCCAAAACCATAGATCCACCCCAAAACCACCCTAAACCTACCTGATGTTCTCCAAAACCCACAATTTACCCTTTTCCAACATGATGACCAACGAGAACCCAACAAAACCCAACGGAGACCCCAAAACACGTTAAAAACACCCCAAAAAAGAACGGCATCACCCCCAAAACTGGAAGAAAACCCCAAATACCATAGATCCACCCCAAGGACACCCTAAACCTACCTGATGTTCTCCTAATCCCAAAGCACACTCCCAACCACCATAAAACGCATTAGGAACTCAACGAAACGCAACGGAAACCCCAAAACACTTCAAAATCACACGAAGAAAGGAGAGGATCACTCTCCAAAATAGAAGAAAACCCCAAATACCATGAATCCACGCGAAAAGTCCCCCTAAACCTACCTGAAGTTCTCCAAAACCCACAATTTAACCTTTTACAACACGATGACCATGGAAAACCAAATGAAACACAACGGAGACCCCAAAACACGTCAAAAACAACACAAAAAGTCCAGGATCATCCCCCCCCCCCCCCCAAAAAAAAAAAAAAAAACTGAGTACCATATATCCACCCCAAAACCACCCTAAACCTACCTGATGTTCTCCAAAACCCACAATTTACACTTTTCCACCATGATGACCAATGAGAACCCAACAAAACCAAACAGAGACCCCAAAAACATAAAAAAAAACACCCCAAACAATAATGGCATCACCACCAAAACTGGAAGAAAATACACCAAAACCATAGATCCACCCCAAAACCACCCTAAACCTACCTGATGTTCTACAAAACCCACAATCCACTCCTATTTAACATAATGACAAACAAGAACACAACAAAACCTAATGGAGACTCCAAAACACGTCAAAAACACCCCAAAAAATATCGGCATCACACCCAAATCTGGAAGAAAATACGCCAAAACCATAGATCCCACCCCAAAACCACCCTAAACCTACCTGATGTTCTCCAAAACCCACAATTTACACTTTTCCAACATGATGACCAACGAGAACCCAACAAAACCCAACAGAGACCACAAAAAACGTCAAAAACACCCCAAACAAGAACGACATCACCCCCAAAATTGGAAGAAAATCCGCCAAAACCATAGATCCACCCCAAAACCACCCTAAACCTACCTGATGTTCTCCAAAACCCACAATTTACCCTTTTCCAACACGATGACCAACGAGAACCCAACAAAACCCAACAGAGACCGCAAAAAACGTCAAAAACACCCAAAACAAGAACGGCATCACCCCCAAAACTGGAAGAAAATACGCCAAAACAATAGATCCACCCCAAAACCACCCTAAACCTACCTGATGTTCTACAAAACCCACAATCTACTCCTATTTAACATAATGACCAACAAGAACACAACAAAACCTAATGGAGACCCCAAAACACGTCAAAAACACCCCAAAAAATATCGGCATCACCCCCAAAACTGGAAGAAAATACGCCAAAACCATAGATCCACCCCAAAACCACCCTAAACCTACCTGATCTTCTCCAAAACCCACAATTTACACTTTTCCACTATCATGACCAACGAGAACCCAACAAAAGCCAACGGAGACCCCAAAACACGTCAAAAACACCCCAAACAAGAACGGCATCACCCCCAAAACTGGAAGAAAACCCCAAATACCATAGATCCACCCAAGGACACCCTAAACCTACCTGATGTTCTCCTAATCCCAAAGCACACTCCCAACCACCATAAAACGCATTAGGAACTCAACGAAACGCAACGGAAACCCCAAAACACTTCAAAATCACACGAAGAAAGGAGAGGATCACTCTCCAAAATAGAAGAAAACCCCAAATACCATGAATCCACGCGAAAAGTCCCCCTAAACCTACCTGAAGTTCTCCAAAACCCACAATTTACCCTTTTACAACACGATGACCATGGAAAACCAAATGAAACACAACGGAGACCCCAAAACACGTCAAAAACAACACAAAAAGTCCAGGATCATCCCCCCCCCAAAAAAAAAAAAAAAAAAAAAAAACTGAGTACCATAGATCCACCCCAAAACCACCCTAAACCTACCTGATCTTCTCCAAAACCCACAATTTACACTTTTCCAACATGATGACCAACGAGAACCCAACAAAACCCAACAGAGACCCCAAAAACATAAAAAAAAAACACCCCAAACAAAAATGGCATCACCCCCAAAACTGGAAGAAAATCCCCCAAAACCATAGATCCACCCAAAACCACCCTAAACCTACCTGATGTTCTCCAAAACCCACAATTTACCCTTTTCCAACACGATGACCAACGAGAACCCAACAAAACCCAACAGAGACCCCAAAAAACGTCAAAAACACCCCAAAAAAGAACAGGATCACGCCAAAAAATAGAAGAAAACCCCAAATACCATAGATCCACCCCAAAGACACCCTAAACCTACCTGATGTTCTCCAAAACCCACAATTTACCCTTTTCCAACACGATGACCAACGAGAACCAACAAAACCCAACAGAGACCCCAAAAAACGTCAAAAACACCTCAAACAAGAACGGCATCACCCCCAAAACTGGAAGAAAATCCGCCAAAACCATAGATCCACCCCAAAACCACCCTAAACCTACCTGATGTCCTACAAAACCCACAATCCACACCTATTTAACATAATGACAAACAAGAACCCAACAAAACCTAATGGAGACCACAAAACACGTCAAAAACACCCCAAAAAATATCGGCATCACCCCCAAAACTGGAAGAAAATCCCCCAAAACCATAGATCCACCCCAAAACCACCCTAAACCTACCTGATGTTCTCCAAAACCCACAATTTACCCTTTTCCAACATGATGACCAACGAGAACCCAACAAACCCAACGGAGACCCCAAAACACGTTAAAAACACCCCAAAAAAAGAACGGCATCACCCCCAAAACTGGAAGAAAACCCCAATACCATAGATCCACCCCAAGGACACCCTAAACCTACCTGATGTTCTCCTAATCCCAAAGCACACTCCCAACCACCATAAAACGCATTAGGAACTCAACGAAACGCAACGGAAACCCCAAAACACTTCAAAATCACACGAAGAAAGGAGAGGATCACTCTCCAAAATAGAAGAAAACCCCAAATACCATGAATCCACGCGAAAAGTCCCCCTAAACCTACCTGAAGTTCTCCAAAACCCACAATTTAACCTTTTACAACACGATGACCATGGAAAACCAAATGAAACACAACGGAGACCCCAAAACACGTCAAAAACAACACAAAAAGTCCAGGATCATCCCCCCCCCGCCCAAAAAAAAAAAAAAAAAATGAGTACCATATATCCACCCCAAAACCACCCTAAACCTACCTGAGTTCTCCAAAACCCACAATTTACACTTTTCCACCATGATGACCAATGAGAACCCAACAAAACCAAACAGAGACCCCAAAAACATAAAAAAAAACACCCCAAACAATAATGGCATCACCCCCAAAACTGGAAGAAAATACACCAAAACCATAGATCCACCCCAAAACCACCCTAAACCTACCTGATGTTCTCCAAAACCCACAATTTACCCTTTTCCAACACGATGACCAACGAGAACCCAACAAAACCCAACAGAGACCCCAAAAAACGTCAAAAACACCCAAACAAGAACGGCATCACCCCCAAAATTGGAAGAAAATCCGCCAAAACCATAGATCCACCCCAAAACCACCCTAAACCTACCTGATGTTCTACAAACCCACAATCCACTCCTATTTAACATAATGACCAACAAGAACACAACAAAACCTAATGGAGACTCCAAAACACGTCAAAAACACCCCAAAAAATATCGGCATCACACCCAAATCTGGAAGAAAATACGCCAAAACCATAGATCCACCCCAAAACCACCCTAAACCTACCTGATGTTCTCCAAAACCCACAATTTACACTTTTCCAACATGATGACCAACGAGAACCCAACAAAACCCAACAGAGACCACAAAAACGTCAAAAACACCCCAAACAAGAACGGCATCACCCCCAAAATTGGAAGAAAATCCGCCAAAACCATAGATCCACCCCAAAACCACCCTAAACCTACCTGATGTTCTCCAAAACCCACAATTTACCCTTTTCCAACACGATGACCAACGAGAACCAACAAAACCCAACAGAGACCGCAAAAAACGTCAAAAACACCCAAAACAAGAACGGCATCACCCCCAAAACTGGAAGAAAATACGCCAAAACAATAGATCCACCCAAAACCACCCATAAACCTACCTGATGTTCTACAAAACCCACAATCTACTCCTATTTAACATAATGACCAACAAGAACACAACAAAACCTAATGGAGACCCCAAAACACGTCAAAAACACCCCAAAAAATATCGGCATCACCCCCAAAACTGGAAGAAAATACGCCAAAACCATAGATCCACCCCAAAACCACCCTAAACCTACCTGATCTTCTCCAAAACCCACAATTTACACTTTTCCACTATCATGACCAACGAGAACCCAACAAAAGCCAACGGAGACCCCAAAACACGTCAAAAACACCCCAAACAAGAACGGCATCACCCCCAAAACTGGAAGAAAACCCCAAATACCATAGATCCACCCAAGGACACCCTAAACCTACCTGATGTTCTCCTAATCCCAAAGCACACTCCCAACCACCATAAAACGCATTAGGAACTCAACGAAACGCAACGGAAACCCCAAAACACTTCAAAATCACACGAAGAAAGGAGAGGATCACTCTCCAAAATAGAAGAAAACCCCAAATACCATGAATCCACGCGAAAAGTCCCCCTAAACCTACCTGAAGTTCTCCAAAACCCACAATTTACCAATTTACAACACGATGACCATGGAAAACAAAATGAAACACAACGGAGACCCCAAAACACGACAAAAACAACACAAAAAGTCCAGGATCATCCCCCCCCCCCCAAAAAAAAAAAAAAAAAAAAAAACCTGAGTACCATATATCCACGCCAAAACCACCCTAAACCTACCTGATGTTCTACAAAACCCACAATTTACTCTTTTCCAACACGATGACCAACGAGAACCCAACAAAACCCAATAGAGACCCCAAAAAACGTCAAAAACACCCCAAACAAGAACGGCATCACCCCCAAAACTGGAAGAAAATCCGCCAAATCCATAGATCCACCCCAAAACCACCCTAAACCTACCTGATGTTCTACAAAACCCACAATCCACTCCTATTTAACATAATGACAAACAAGAACACAACAAAACCTAATGGAGACCCCAAAAAACGTCAAAAACACCCCAAAAAATATCGGCATCACCCCCAAAACTGGAAGAAAATACGCCAAAACCATAGATCCACCCCAAAACCACCCTAAACCTACCTGATCTTCTCCAAAACCCACAATTTACACTTTTCCAACATGATGACCAACGAGAACCCAACAAAACCCAACAGAGACCCCAAAAAACGTCAAAAACAACACAAAAAAGAACAGGATCACGCAAAAAATAGAAGAAAACCCCAAATACCATAGATCCACCCCAAAACCACCCTAAACCTACCTGATGTTCTACAAAATCAACAAATTACTCTTTTCCAACACGATGACCAACGAGAACCCAACAAAACCAAACAGAGACCCCAAAAACATAAAAAAAAACACCCCAAACAATAATGGCATCACCCCCAAAACTGGAAGAAAATCCCCCAAAACCATAGATCCACCCCAAAACCACCCTAAACCTACCTGATGTTCTCCAAAACCCACAATTTACTCTTTTCCAGCACGATGACCAACGAGAACCCAACAAAACCAAACAGAGACCCCAAAAAACGTCAAAAACACCCCAAACAAGAACGGCATCACCACCAAAACTGGAAGAAAATCCCCCAAAACCATAGATCCACCCCAAAACCACCCTAAACCTACCTGATCTTCTCCAAAACCCACAATCCACACCTATTTAACATAATGACGAACAAGAACACAACAAAACCCAACGGAGACCACAAAACATGTACAAAACACCCCAAAAAAGAACAGGATCACGCCAAAAAATAGAAGAAAACCCCAAATACCATAGATCCACCCCAAAGACACCCTAAACCTACCTGATGTTCTCCAAAACCCACAATTTACCCTTTTCCAACACGATGACCAACGAGAACCCAACAAAACCCAACAGAGACCCCAAAAAACGTCAAAAACACCCCAAACGAGAACGACATCACCCCCAAAATTGGAAGAAAATCCGCCAAAACCATAGATCCACCCCAAAACCACCCTAAACCTACCTGATGTTCTCCAAAACCCACAATTTACCCTTTTCCAACACGATGACCAACGAGAACCCAACAAAACCCAACAGAGACACCAAAAAACGTCAAAAACACCCCAAACAAGAACGGCATCACCCCCAAAACTGGAAGAAAATCCCCCAAAACAATAGATCCACCCCAAAACCACCCTAAACCTACCTGATGTTCTACAAAACCCACAATCTACTCCTATTTAACATAATGACAAACAAGAACACAACAAAACCTAATGGAGACCCCAAAACACGTCAAAAACACCCCAAAAAATATCGGCATCACCCCCAAAACTGGAAGAAAATACGCCAAAACCATAGATCCACCCCAAAACCACCCTAAACCTACCTGATCTTCTCCAAAACCCACAATTTACACTTTTCCACTATCATGACCAACGAGAACCCAACAAAACCAAACAGGGACCACAAAACACGTCCAAAACACCCCAAAAAAGAACGGCATCACCCCCAAAACTGGAAGAAAATACGCCAAAACCATAGATCCACCCCAAAACCACCCTAAACCTACCTGATCTTCTCCAAAACCCACAATCCACACCTATTTAACATAATGACAAACAAGAACACAACAAAACCCAACGGAGACCACAAAACACGTCCAAAACACCCCAAAAAAGAACAGGATCACGCCAAAAAATAGAAGAAAACCCCAAATACCATAGATCCACCCCAAAGACACCCTAAACCTACCTGATGTTCTCCAAAACCCACAATTTACCCTTTTCCAACACGATGACCAACGAGAACCCAACAAAACCCAACAGAGACCGCAAAAAACGTCAAAAACACCCCAAACAAGAACGGTATCACCCCCAAAACTCGAAGAAAATCCCCCAAAACCATAGATCCACCCCAAAACCACCCTAAACCTACCTGATGTTCTACAAAAGCCACAATCCACACCTATTTAACATAATGACAAACAAGAACCCAACAAAACCAAATGGAGACCCCAAAACACGTCAAAAACACCCCAAACAAGAACGGCATCACCCCCAAAACTGGAAGAAAACCCCAAATACCATAGATCCACCCAAGGACACCCTAAACCTACCTGATGTTCTCCTAATCCCAAAGCACACTCCCAACCACCATAAAACGCATTAGGAACTCAACGAAACGCAACGGAAACCCCAAAACACTTCAAAATCACACGAAGAAAGGAGAGGATCACTCTCCAAAATAGAAGAAAACCCCAAATACCATGAATCCACGCGAAAAGTCCCCCTAAACCTACCTGAAGTTCTCCAAAACCCACAATTTACCCTTTTACAACACGATGACCATGGAAAACCAAATGAAACACAACGGAGACCCCAAAACACGTCAAAAACAACACAAAAAGTCCAGGATCATCCCCCCACCCCCCCAAAAAAAAAAAAAAAAAAAAAAACTGAGTACCATATATCCACCCCAAAACCACCCTAAACCTACCTGATCTTCTCCAAAACCCACAATTTACACTTTTCCACTATGATGACCAACGAGAACCCAACAAAACCAAACAGAGACCCCAAAAACATAAAAAAAAAACACCCCAAACAAAAATGGCATCACCCCCAAAACTGGAAGAAAATCCCCCAAAACCATAGATCCACCCCAAAACCACCCTAAACCTACCTGATGTTCTCCAAAACCCACAATTTACACTTTTCCAACATGATGACCAACGAGAACCCAACAAAACCCAACAGAGACCACAAAAAACGTCAAAAACACCCCAAACAAGAACGACATCACCCCCAAAATTGGAAGAAAATCCGCCAAAACCATAGATCCACCCCAAAACCACCCTAAACCTACCTGATGTTCTCCAAAACCCACAATTTACCCTTTTCCAACACGATGACCAACGAGAACCCAACAAAACCCAACAGAGACCGCAAAAAACGTCAAAAACACCCAAAACAAGAACGGCATCACCCCCAAAACTGGAAGAAAATACGCCAAAACAATAGATCCACCCCAAAACCACCCTAAACCTACCTGATGTTCTACAAAACCCACAATCTACTCCTATTTAACATAATGACCAACAAGAACACAACAAAACCTAATGGAGACCCCAAAACACGTCAAAAACACCCCAAAAAATATCGGCATCACCCCCAAAACTGGAAGAAAATACGCCAAAACCATAGATCCACCCCAAAACCACCCTAAACCTACCTGATCTTCTCCAAAACCCACAATTTACACTTTTCCACTATCATGACCAACGAGAACCCAACAAAAGCCAACGGAGACCCCAAAACACGTCAAAAACACCCCAAACAAGAACGGCATCACCCCCAAAACTGGAAGAAAACCCCAAATACCATAGATCCACCCAAGGACACCCTAAACCTACCTGATGTTCTCCTAATCCCAAAGCACACTCCCAACCACCATAAAACGCATTAGGAACTCAACGAAACGCAACGGAAACCCCAAAACACTTCAAAATCACACGAAGAAAGGAGAGGATCACTCTCCAAAATAGAAGAAAACCCCAAATACCATGAATCCACGCGAAAAGTCCCCCTAAACCTACCTGAAGTTCTCCAAAACCCACAATTTACCCTTTTACAACACGATGACCATGGAAAACCAAATGAAACACAACGGAGACCCCAAAACACGTCAAAAACAACACAAAAAGTCCAGGATCATCCCCCCCCCAAAAAAAAAAAAAAAAAAAAAAAAAACTGAGTACCATAGATCCACCCCAAAACCACCCTAAACCTACCTGATCTTCTCCAAAACCCACAATTTACACTTTTCCAACATGATGACCAACGAGAACCCAACAAAACCCAACAGAGACCCCAAAAACATAAAAAAAAAACACCCCAAACAAAAATGGCATCACCCCCAAAACTGGAAGAAAATCCCCCAAAACCATAGATCCACCCCAAAACCACCCTAAACCTACCTGATGTTCTCCAAAACCCACAATTTACCCTTTTCCAACACGATGACCAACGAGAACCCAACAAAACCCAACAGAGACCCCAAAAAACGTCAAAAACACCCCAAAAAAGAACAGGATCACGCCAAAAAATAGAAGAAAACCCCAAATACCATAGATCCACCCCAAAGACACCCTAAACCTACCTGATGTTCTCCAAAACCCACAATTTACCCTTTTCCAACACGATGACCAACGAGAACCCAACAAAACCCAACAGAGACACCAAAAAACGTCAAAAACACCCCAAACAAGAACGGCATCACCCCCAAAACTGGAAGAAAATCCCCCAAAACAATAGATCCACCCCAAAACCACCCTAAACCTACCTGATGTTCTACAAAACCCACAATCTACTCCTATTTAACATAATGACAAACAAGAACACAACAAAACCTAATGGAGACCCCAAAAAACGTCAAAAACACCTCAAACAAGAACGGCATCACCCCCAAAACTGGAAGAAAATCCGCCAAAACCATAGATCCACCCCAAAACCACCCTAAACCTACCTGATGTCCTACAAAACCCACAATCCACACCTATTTAACATAATGACAAACAAGAACCCAACAAAACCTAATGGAGACCACAAAACACGTCAAAAACACCCCAAAAAATATCGGCATCACCCCCAAAACTGGAAGAAAATCCCCCAAAACCATAGATCCACCCCAAAACCACCCTAAACCTACCTGATGTTCTCCAAAACCCACAATTTACCCTTTTCCAACATGATGACCAACGAGAACCCAACAAAACCCAACGGAGACCCCAAAACACGTTAAAAACACCCCAAAAAAGAACGGCATCACCCCCAAAACTGGAAGAAAACCCCAAATACCATAGATCCACCCCAAGGACACCCTAAACCTACCTGATGTTCTCCTAATCCCAAAGCACACTCCCAACCACCATAAAACGCATTAGGAACTCAACGAAACGCAACGGAAACCCCAAAACACTTCAAAATCACACGAAGAAAGGAGAGGATCACTCTCCAAAATAGAAGAAAACCCCAAATACCATGAATCCACGCGAAAAGTCCCCCTAAACCTACCTGAAGTTCTCCAAAACCCACAATTTAACCTTTTACAACACGATGACCATGGAAAACCAAATGAAACACAACGGAGACCCCAAAACACGTCAAAAACAACACAAAAAGTCCAGGATCATCCCCCCCCCCCCCAAAAAAAAAAAAAAAAAAAAATGAGTACCATATATCCACCCCAAAACCACCCTAAACCTACCTGATGTTCTCCAAAACCCACAATTTACACTTTTCCAACATGATGACCAACGAGAACCCAACAAAACCCAACAGAGACCCCAAAAAACGTCAAAAACACCCCAAACAAGAACGGCATCACCCCCAAAATTGGAAGAAAATCCGCCAAAACCATAGATCCACCCCAAAACCACCCTAAACCTACCTGATGTTCTCCAAAACCCACAATTTACACTTTTCCAACATGATGACCAACGAGAACCCAACAAAACCCAACAGAGACCACAAAAAACGTCAAAAACACCCCAAACAAGAACGACATCACCCCCAAAATTGGAAGAAAATCCGCCAAAACCATAGATCCACCCCAAAACCACCCTAAACCTACCTGATGTTCTCCAAAACCCACAATTTACCCTTTTCCAACACGATGACCAACGAGAACCCAACAAAACCCAACAGAGACCGCAAAAAACGTCAAAAACACCCAAAACAAGAACGGCATCACCCCCAAAACTGGAAGAAAATACGCCAAAACAATAGATCCACCCAAAACCACCCTAAACCTACCTGATGTTCTACAAAACCCACAATCTACTCCTATTTAACATAATGACCAACAAGAACACAACAAAACCTAATGGAGACCCCAAAACACGTCAAAAACACCCCAAAAAATATCGGCATCACCCCCAAAACTGGAAGAAAATACGCCAAAACCATAGATCCACCCCAAAACCACCCTAAACCTACCTGATCTTCTCCAAAACCCACAATTTACACTTTTCCACTATCATGACCAACGAGAACCCAACAAAAGCCAACGGAGACCCCAAAACACGTCAAAAACACCCCAAACAAGAACGGCATCACCCCCAAAACTGGAAGAAAACCCCAAATACCATAGATCCACCCAAGGACACCCTAAACCTACCTGATGTTCTCCTAATCCCAAAGCACACTCCCAACCACCATAAAACGCATTAGGAACTCAACGAAACGCAACGGAAACCCCAAAACACTTCAAAATCACACGAAGAAAGGAGAGGATCACTCTCCAAAATAGAAGAAAACCCCAAATACCATGAATCCACGCGAAAAGTCCCCCTAAACCTACCTGAAGTTCTCCAAAACCCACAATTTACCAATTTACAACACGATGACCATGGAAAACAAAATGAAACACAACGGAGACCCCAAAACACGACAAAAACAACACAAAAAGTCCAGGATCATCCCCCCCCCCCCCAAAAAAAAAAAAAAAAAAAAAACCTGAGTACCATATATCCACGCCAAAACCACCCTAAACCTACCTGATGTTCTACAAAACCCACAATTTACTCTTTTCCAACACGATGACCAACGAGAACCCAACAAAACCCAATAGAGACCCCAAAAAACGTCAAAAACACCCCAAACAAGAACGGCATCACCCCCAAAACTGGAAGAAAATCCGCCAAATCCATAGATCCACCCCAAAACCACCCTAAACCTACCTGATGTTCTACAAAACCCACAATCCACTCCTATTTAACATAATGACAAACAAGAACACAACAAAACATAATGGAGACCCCAAAAAACGTCAAAAACACCCCAAAAAATATCGGCATCACCCCCAAAACTGGAAGAAAATACGCCAAAACCATAGATCCACCCCAAAACCACCCTAAACCTACCTGATCTTCTCCAAAACCCACAATTTACACTTTTCCAACATGATGACCAACGAGAACCCAACAAAACCCAACAGAGACCCCAAAAAACGTCAAAAACAACACAAAAAAGAACAGGATCACGCAAAAAATAGAAGAAAACCCCAAATACCATAGATCCACCCCAAAACCACCCTAAACCTACCTGATGTTCTACAAAATCAACAAATTACTCTTTTCCAACACGATGACCAACGAGAACCCAACAAAACCAAACAGAGACCCCAAAAACATAAAAAAAAACACCCCAAACAATAATGGCATCACCCCCAAAACTGGAAGAAAATCCCCCAAAACCATAGATCCACCCCAAAACCACCCTAAACCTACCTGATGTTCTACAAAACCCACAATTTACTCTTTTCCAGCACGATGACCAACGAGAACCCAACAAAACCAAACAGAGACCCCAAAAAACGTCAAAAACACCCCAAACAAGAACGGCATCACCACCAAAACTGGAAGAAAATCCCCCAAAACCATAGATCCACCCCAAAACCACCCTAAACCTACCTGATCTTCTCCAAAACCCACAATCCACACCTATTTAACATAATGACGAACAAGAACACAACAAAACCCAACGGAGACCACAAAACATGTACAAAACACCCCAAAAAAGAACAGGATCACGCCAAAAAATAGAAGAAAACCCCAAATACCATAGATCCACCCCAAAGACACCCTAAACCTACCTGATGTTCTCCAAAACCCACAATTTACCCTTTTCCAACACGATGACCAACGAGAACACAACAAAACCCAACAGAGACCCCAAAAAACGTCAAAAACACCCCAAACGAGAACGACATCACCCCCAAAATTGGAAGAAAATCCGCCAAAACCATAGATCCACCCCAAAACCACCCTAAACCTACCTGATGTTCTCCAAAACCCACAATTTACCCTTTTCCAACACGATGACCAACGAGAACCCAACAAAACCCAACAGAGACACCAAAAAACGTCAAAAACACCCCAAACAAGAACGGCATCACCCCCAAAACTGGAAGAAAATCCCCCAAAACAATAGATCCACCCCAAAACCACCCTAAACCTACCTGATGTTCTACAAAACCCACAATCTACTCCTATTTAACATAATGACAAACAAGAACACAACAAAACCTAATGGAGACCCCAAAACACGTCAAAAACACCCCAAAAAATATCGGCATCACCCCCAAAACTGGAAGAAAATACGCCAAAACCATAGATCCACCCCAAAACCACCCTAAACCTACCTGATCTTCTCCAAAACCCACAATTTACACTTTTCCACTATCATGACCAACGAGAACCCAACAAAACCAAACAGGGACCACAAAACACGTCCAAAACACCCCAAAAAAGAACGGCATCACCCCCAAAACTGGAAGAAAATACGCCAAAACCATAGATCCACCCCAAAACCACCCTAAACCTACCTGATCTTCTCCAAAACCCACAATCCACACCTATTTAACATAATGACAAACAAGAACACAACAAAACCCAACGGAGACCACAAAACACGTCCAAAACACCCCAAAATAGAACAGGATCACGCCAAAAAATAGAAGAAAACCCCAAATACCATAGATCCACCCCAAAGACACCCTAAACCTACCTGATGTTCTCCAAAACCCACAATTTACCCTTTTCCAACACGATGACCAACGAGAACCCAACAAAACCCAACAGAGACCCCAAAAAACGTCAAAAACACCCCAAACAAGAACGGTATCACCCCCAAAACTCGAAGAAAATCCCCCAAAACCATAGATCCACCCCAAAAACCACCCTAAACCTACCTGATGTTCTACAAAAGCCACAATCCACACCTATTTAACATAATGACAAACAAGAACCCAACAAAACCAAATGGAGACCCCAAAACACGTCAAAAACACCCCAAAAAATATCGGCATCACCCCCAAAACTGGAAGAAAATACACCAAAACCATAGATCCACCCCAAAACCACCCTAAACCTACCTGATCTTCTCCAAAACCCACAATTTACCCTTTTCCAACATGATGACCAACGAGAACCCAACCAAACCAACGGAGACCCCAAAACACGTCAAAAACACCCAAAAAAGAACGGCATCACCCCCAAAACTGGAAGAAAACCCCAAATACCATAGATCCACCCCAAAGACACCCTAAACCTACCTGATGTTCTCCTAATCCCAAAGCACACTCCCAACCACCATAAAACGCATTAGGAACTCAACGAAACGCAACGGAAACCCCAAAACACTTCAAAATCAAACGAAGAAAGGAGAGGATCACTCTCCAAAATAGAAGAAAACCCCAAATACCATGAATCCACGCGAAAAGTCCCCCTAAACCTACCTGAAGTTCTCCAAAACCCACAATTTACCAATTTACAACACGATGACCGTGGAAAACCAAATGAAACACAACGGAGACCCCAAAACACGTCAAAAACAACACAAAAAGTCAGGATCATCCCCCCACCCCCCCAAAAAAAAAAAAAAAAAAAAAAACTGAGTACCATATATCCACCCCAAAACCACCCTAAACCTACCTGATCTTCTCCAAAACCCACAATTTACACTTTTCCACTATGATGACCAACGAGAACCCAACAAAACCAAACAGAGACCCCAAAAACATAAAAAAAAAACACCCCAAACAAAAATGGCATCACCCCCAAAACTGGAAGAAAATCCCCCAAAACCATAGATCCACCCCAAAACCACCCTAAACCTACCTGATGTTCTCCAAAACCCACAATTTAACCTTTTCCAACACGATGACCAACGAGAACCCAACAAAACCCAACAGAGACACCAAAAAACGTCAAAAACACCCCAAACAAGAACGGCATCACCCCCAAAACTGGAAGAAAATCCGCCAAAACCATAGATCCACCCCAAAGACACCCTAAACCTACCTGATCTTCTCCAAAACCCACAATCCACACCTATTTAACATAATGACCAACAAGAACACAACAAAACCTAATGGAGACCCCAAAACACGTCAAAAACACCCCAAAAAATATCGGCATCACCCCCAAAACTGGAAGAAAATACACCAAAACAATAGATCCACCCCAAAACCACCCTAAAACTACCTGATGTTCTACAAAACCCACAATTTACACTTTTCCACTATGATGACCAAAGAGAACCCAACAAAACCCAACAGAGACCCCAAAAAACGTCAAAAACACCCCAAACAAGAACGACATCACCCCCAAAATTGGAAGAAAATCCGCCAAAACCATAGATCCACCCCAAAACCACCCTAAACCTACCTGATCTTCTCCAAAACCCACAATTTACCCTTTTCCAACACGATGACCAACGAGAACCAAACAAAACCCAACAGAGACCGCAAAAACGTCAAAAACACCCCAAACAAGAACGGCATCACCCCCAAAACTGGAAGAAAATACGCCAAAACAATAGATCCACCCCAAAACCACCCTAAACCTACCTGATGTTCTACAAAACCCACAATCTACTCCTATTTAACATAATGACAAACAAGAACACAACAAAACCAAATGGAGACCCCAAAACACGTCAAAAACACCCCAAAAAATATCGGCATCACCCCCAAAACTGGAAGAAAATACACCAAAACCATAGATCCACCCCAAAACCACCCTAAACCTACCTGATGTTCTCCAAAACCCACAATCCACACCTATTTAACATAATGACCAACGAGAACCCAACAAAACCCAACGGAGACCCCAAAACACGTCAAAAACACCCAAACAAGAACGGCATCACCCCCAAAACTGGAAGAAAACCCCAAATATCATAGATCCACCCCAAAGACACCCTAAACCTACCTGATGTTCTCCTAATCCCAAAGCACACTCCCAACCACCATAAAACGCATTAGGAACTCAACGAAACGCAACGGAAACCCCAAAACACTTCAAAATCACACGAAGAAAGGAGAGGATCACTCTCCAAAATAGAAGAAAACCCCAAATACCATGAATCCACGCGAAAAGTCCCCCTAAACCTACCTGAAGTTCTCCAAAACCCACAATTTACCAATTTACAACACGATGACCATGGAAAACCAAATGAAACACAACGGAGACCCCAAAACACGTCAAAAACAACACAAAAAGTCCAGGATCATCCCCCACCCCCCCAAAAAAAAAAAAAAAAAAAAAAACTGAGTACCATATATCCACCCCAAAACCACCCTAAACCTACCTGATGTTCTCCAAAACCCACAATTTACACTTTTCCACCATGATGACCAACGAGAACCCAACAAAACCAAACAGAGACCGCAAAAAACGTCAAAAACACCCCAAACAAGAACGGCATCACCCCCAAAACTGGAAGAAAATCCCCCAAAACAATAGATCCACCCCAAAACCACCCTAAACCTACCTGATGTTCTACAAAACCCACAATCTACTCCTATTTAACATAATGACAAACAAGAACACAACAAAACCTAATGGAGACCCCAAAACACGTCAAAAACACCCCAAAAAATATCGGCATCAGCCCCAAAACTCGAAGAAAATACGCCAAAACCATAGATCCACCCCAAAACCACCCTAAACCTACCTGATCTTCTCCAAAACCCACAATTTACACTTTTCCACTATCATGACCAACGAGAACCCAACAAAACCAAACAGAGACCACAAAACACGTCAAAAACACCCCAAAAAAGAACGGCATCACCCCCAAACTGGAAGAAAATACGCCAAAACCATAGATCCACCCAAAACCACCCTAAACCTACCTGATCTTCTCCAAAACCCACAATCCACACCTATTTAACATAATGACCAACAAGAACACAACAAAACCCAACGGAGACCACAAAACACGTCCAAAACACCCCAAAATAGAACAGGATCACGCCAAAAAATAGAAGAAAACCCCAAATACCATAGATCCACCCCAAAGACACCCTAAACCTACCTGATGTTCTCCAAAACCCACAATTTACCCTTTTGCAACACGATGACCAACGAGAACCCAACAAAACCCAACAGAGACCCCAAAAAACGTCAAAAACACCTCAAACAAGAACGGCATCACCCCCAAAACTGGAAGAAAATCCGCCAAAACAATAGATCCACCCCAAAACCACCCTAAACCTACCTGATGTTCTACAAAAGCCACAATCCACACCTATTTAACATAATGACAAACAAGAACCCAACAAAACCAAATGGAGACCCCAAAACACGTCAAAACACCCCAAAAAATATCGGCATCACCCCAAAACTGGAAGAAAATACACCAAAACCATAGATCCACCCCAAAACCACCCTAAACCTACCTGATCTTCTCCAAAACCCACAATTTACACTTTTCCAACATGATGACCAACGAGAACCCAACAAAACCCAACGGAGACCCCAAAACACGTCAAAACACCCCAAACAAGAACGGCATCACCCCCAAAACTGGAAGAAAACCCCAAATACCATAGATCCACCCCAAAGACACCCTAAACCTACCTGATGTTCTCCTAATCCCAAAGCACACTCCCAACCACCATAAAACGCATTAGGAACTCAACGAAACGCAACGGAAACCCCAAAACACTTCAAAATCACACGAAGAAAGGAGAGGATCACTCTCCAAAATAGAAGAAAACCCCAAATACCATGAATCCACGCGAAAAGTCCCCCTAAACCTACCTGAAGTTCTCCAAAACCCACAATTTACCAATTTACAACACGATGACCGTGGAAAACCAAATGAAACACAACGGAGACCCCAAAACACGTCAAAAACAACACAAAAAGTCCAGGATCATCCCCCCACCCCCCCAAAAAAAAAAAAAAAAAAAAAAAAAACTGAGTACCATATATCCACCCCAAAACCACCCTAAACCTACCTGATCTTCTCCAAAACCCACAATTTACATTTTTCCACCATGATGACCAACGAGAACCCAACAAAACCAAACAGAGACCCCAAAAACATAAAAAAAAAAAACACCCCAAACAAAAATGGCATCACCCCCAAAACTGGAAGAAAATCCCCCAAAACCATAGATCCACCCCAAAACCACCCTAAACCTACCTGATGTTCTCCAAAACCCACAATTTACCCTTTTCCAACACGATGACCAACGAGAACCCAACAAAACCCAACAGAGACCCCAAAAAACGTCAAAAACACCCAAACAAGAACGGCATCACCCCCAAAACTGGAAGAAAATACGCCAAATCAATAGATCCACCCCAAGGACACCCTAAACCTACCTGATCTTCTCCAAAACCCACAATCCACACCTATTTAACATAATGACCAACAAGAACACAACAAAACCTAATGGAGACCCAAAAACACGTCAAAAACACCCCAAAAAATATCGGCATCACCCCCAAAACTGGAAGAAAATACACAAAACAAAGATCCACCCCAAAACCACCCTAAAACTACCTGATGTTCTACAAAACCCACAATTTACACTTTTCCACTATGATGACCAACGAGAACCCAACAAAACCCAACAGAGACCCCAAAAAACGTCAAAAACACCCCAAACAAGAACGACATCACCCCAAAATTGGAAGAAAATCCGCCAAAACCATAGATCCACCCCAAAACCACCCTAAACCTACCTGATGTTCTCCAAAACCCACAATTTACCCTTTTCCAACACGATGACCAACGAGAACCCAACAAAACCCAACAGAGACCGCAAAAAACGTCAAAAACACCCCAAACAAGAACGGCATCACCCCCAAAACTGGAAGAAAATACGCCAAAACAATAGATCCACCCCAAAACCACCCTAAACCTACCTGATGTTCTACAAAACCCACAATCTACTCCTATTTAACATAATGACAAACAAGAACACAACAAAACCTAATGGAGACCCCAAAACACGTCAAAAACACCCCAAAAAATATCGGCATCACCCCCAAAACTGGAAGAAAATACGCCAAAACCATAGATCCACCCCAAAACCACCCTAAACCTACCTGATCTTCTCCAAACCCACAATTTACACTTTTCCACTATCATGACCAACGAGAACCCAACAAAACCAAACAGAGACCACAAAACACGTCCAAAACACCCCAAAAAAGAACAGGATCACGCCAAAAAATAGAAGAAAACCCCAAATACCATAGATCCACCCCAAAACCACCCTAAACCTACCTGATCTTCTCCAAAAGCCACAATTTACTCTTTTCCAACACGATGACCAACGAGAACCCAACAAAACCCAACAGAGACCCCAAAAAACGTCAAAAACACCTCAAACAAGAACGGCATCACCACCAAAACTGGAAGAAAATCCGCCAAAACCATAGATCCACCCCAAAACCACCCTAAACCTACCTGATGTTCTACAAAACCCACAATCTACTCCTATTTAACATAATGACAAACAAGAACACAACAAAACCTAATGGAGACCCCAAAACACGTCAAAAACACCCCCAAAAAATATCGGCATCACCCCCAAAACTGGAAGAAAATACACCAAAACCATAGATCCACCCCAAAACCACCCTAAACCTACCTGATGTTCTCCAAAACCCACAATTTACACTTTTCCAACATGATGACCAACGAGAACCCAACAAAACCCAACGGAGACCCCCAAAACACGTCAAAAACACCCCAAACAAGAACGGCATCACCCCCCAAAACTGGAAGAAAACCCCAAATACCATAGATCCACCCCAAGGACACCCTAAACCTACCTGATGTTCTCCTAATCCCAAAGCACACTCCCAACCACCATAAAACGCATTAGGAACTCAACGAAACGCAACGGAAACCCCAAAACACTTCAAAATCACACGAAGAAAGGAGAGGATCACTCTCCAAAATAGAAGAAAACCCCAAATACCATGAATCCACGCGAAAAGTCCCCCTAAACCTACCTGAAGTTCTCCAAAACCCACAATTTACCCTTTTACAACACGATGACCATGGAAAACCAAATGAAACACAACGGAGACCCCAAAACACGTCAAAAACAACACAAAAAGTCCAGGATCATCCCCCCCCCCAAAAAAAAAAAAAAACAAAAAACTGAGTACCATATATCCACCCCAAAACCACCCTAAACCTACCTGATGTTCTCCAAAACCACAATTTACACTTTTCCAACATGATGACCAACGAGAACCCAACAAAACCAAACAGAGACCCCAAAAACATAAAAAAAAAAACACCCCAAACAAAAATGGCATCACCCCCAAAACTGGAAGAAAATCCCCCAAAACCATAGATCCACCCCCAAAACCACCCTAAACCTACCTGATGTTCTCCAAAACCCACAATTTACACTTTTCCAACACGATGACCAACGAGAACCGAACAAAACCCAACAGAGACCCCAAAAACGTCAAAAACACCCCAAAAAAGAACGACATCACCCCCAAAATTGGAAGAAAATCCGCCAAAACCATAGATCCACCCCAAAACCACCCTAAACCTACCTGATGTTCTACAAAACCCACAATCCACTCCTATTTAACATAATGACAAAACAAGAACACAACAAAACCTAATGGAGACCCCAAAACACGTCAAAAACACCCCAAACAAGAACGGCATCACCCCCAAATCTGGAAGAAAATACGCCAAAACCATAGATCCACCCCAAAACCACCCTAAACCTACCTGATCTTCTCCAAAACCCACAATTTACACTTTTCCAACATGATGACCAACGAGAACCCAACAAAACCCAACAGAGACCCCAAAAAACGTCAAAAACAACACAAAAAAAAAACAGGATCACGCCAAAAAAAAACAGAAGAAAACCCCAAATACCATAGATCCACCCCAAAACCACCCTAAACCTACCTGATGTTCTCCAAAATCAACAATTTACCCTTTTCCAACACTATGACCAACGAGAACCCTACAAAACCCAACAGAGACCCCAAAAAACGTCAAACACACCCCAAACAAGAACGGCATCACCCCCAAAACTCGAAGAAAATCCGCAAAAACCATAGATCCACCCCAAAACCACCCTAAACCTACCTGATCTTCTCCAAAACCCACAATCCACACCTATTTAAAATAATGACCAACAAGAACACAACAAAACCCAACGGAGACCACAAAACACGTCCAAAACACCCCAAAAAAGAACAGGATCACGCCAAAAAAATAGAAGAAAACCCCAAATACCATAGATCCACCCCAAAGACACCCTAAACCTACCTGATGTTCTCCAAAACCCACAATTTACCCTTTTCCAACACGATGACCAACGAGAACCCAACAAAACCCAAACGGAGACCCCAAAAAACGTCAAAAACACCCCAAACAAGAACGGTATCACCCCCAAAACTGGAAGAAAATCCCCCAAAACCATAGATCCACCCCAAAACCACCCTAAACCTACCTGATGTTCTACAAAAACCACAATCCACTCCTATTTAACATAATGACCAACAAGAACACAACAAAACCTAATGGAGACCCCAAAACACGTCAAAAACACCCCAACAAATATCGGCATCAGCCCCAAAACTGGAAGAAAATACGCCAAAACCATAGATCCACCCCAAAACCACCCTAAACCTACCTAATGTTCTACAAAACCCACAATCCACTCCTATTTAACATAATGACCAACAAGAACCCAACAAAACCTAATGGAGACCCCAAAACACGTCAAAAACACCCCAAAAAATATCGGCATCACCCCCAAATCTGGAAGAAAATACGCCAAAACCATAGATCCACCCCAAAACCACCCTAAACCTACCTGATCTTCTCCAAAACCCACAATTTACCCTTTTCCAACATGATGACCAACGAGAACCCAACAAAACCCAACAGAGACTCCAAAAAACGTCAAAAACAACACAAAAAAGAACAGGATCACGCCAAAAAACAGAAGAAAACCCCAAATACCATAGATCCACCCCAAAACCACCCTAAACCTACCTGATGTTCTCCAAAACCCACAATTTACCCTTTTGCAACACGATGACCAACGAGAAACCTACAAAACCCAACAGAGACCCCAAAAAACGTCAAAAACACCCCAAACAAGAACGGCATCACCCCCAAAACTGGAAGAAAATACGCCAAAACCATAGATCCACCCCAAAACCACCCTAAACCTACCTGATCTTCTCCAAAACCCACAATCCACACCTATTTAACATAATGACCAACAAGAACACAACAAAACCCAACGGAGACCACAAAACACGTCCAAAACACCCCAAAAAAGAACAGGATCACGCCAAAAAATAGAAGAAAACCCCAAATACCATAGATCCAACCCAAAGACACCCTAAACCTACCTGATGTTCTCCAAAACCCACAATTTACCCTTTTCCAACACGATGACCAACGAGAACCCAACAAAACCCAACGGAGACCCCAAAACACGTCAAAAACACCCCAAAAAAGAACGGCATCACCCCCAAAACTGGAAGAAAACCCCAAATACCATAGATCTACCCCAAAGACACCCTAAACCTACCTGATGTTCTCCTAATCCCAAAGCACACTCCCAACCACCATAAAACACATTAGGAACTCAACGAAACGCAACGGAAACCCCGAAACACTTCAAAATCACACGAAGAAAAGGAGAGGATCACTCTCCAAAATAGAAGAAAACCCCAAATACCATGAATCCACGCGAAAAGTCCCCCTAAACCTACCTGAAGTTCTCCAAAACCCACAATTTACACTTTTACAACACGATGACCGTGGAAGACCAAATGAAACACAACGGAGACCCCAAAACACGTCAAAAACAACACAAAAAGTCCAGGATCATCCCCCCCCCCCCCCAAAAAAAAAAAAAAAAAAAAAAAACTGAGTACCATATATCCACCCCAAAACCACCCGAAACCTACCTGATGTTCTCCAAAACCCACAATTTACACTTTTCCAACATGATGACCAACGAGAACCCAACAAAACCAAACAGAGACCCCAAAAACATAAAAAAAAAACCACCCCAAACAAAAATGGCATCACCCCCAAAACTGGAAGAAAAACCCCCAAAACCATAGATCCACCCCAAAACCACCCTAAACCTACCTGATGTTCTCCAAAACCCACAATTTACACTTTTCCACTATGATGACCAACGAGAACCCAACAAAACCCAACAGAGACCCCAAAAAACGTCAAAAACACCCCAAAAAAGAACGACATCACCCCCAAAATTGGAAGAAAATCCGCCAAAACCATAGATCCACCCCAAAACCACCCTAAAACTACCTGATGTTCTCCAAAACCCACAATCCACTCCTATTTAACATAATGACAAACAAGAACACAACAAAACCTAATGGACACCCCAAAACACGTCAAAAACACCCCAAAAAATATCGGCATCACCCCCAAATCTGGAAGAAAATACGCCAAAACCATAGATCCACCCCAAAACCACCCTAAACCTACCTGATCTTCTCCAAAACCCACAATTTACACTTTTCCACCATGATGACCAACGAGAACCCAACAAAACCCAACAGAGACCCCAAAAAACGTCAAAAACAACACAAAAAAGAACAGGATCACGCCAGAAAACAGAAGAAAACCCCAAATACCATAGATCCACCCCAAAACCACCCTAAACCTACCTGATGTTCTCCAAAATCAACAATTTACCCTTTTCCAACACGATGACCAACGAGAACCCAACAAAACCCAACAGAGACCCCAAAAAACGTCAAAAACACCCCAAACAAGAACGGCATCACCCCCAAAACTGGAAGAAAATCCGCCAAAACCATAGATCCACCCCAAAACCACCCTAAACCTACCTGATCTTCTCCAAAACCCACAATCCACACCTATTTAACATAATGACCAACAAGAACACAACAAAACCAAACGGAGACCACAAAACAAGTCCAAAACACCCCAAAAAAGAACAGGATCAAGCCAAAAAATAGAAGAAAACCCCAAATACCATAGATCCACCCCAAAGACACCCTAAACCTACCTGATGTTCTCCAAAACCCACAATTTACCCTTTTCCAACACGATGACCAACGAGAACCCAACAAAACCCAACGGAGACCCCAAAACACGTCAAAAACACCCCAAACAAGAACGGCATCACCCCCAAAACTGGAAGAAAACCCCAAATACCATAGATCCACCCCAAGGACACCCTAAACCTACCTGATGTTCTCCTAATCCCAAAGCACACTCCCAACCACCATAAAACGCATTAGGAACTCAACGAAACGCAACGGAAACCCCAAAACACTTCAAAATCACACGAAGAAAGGAGAGGATCACTCTCCAAAACAGAAGAAAACCCCAAATACCATGAATCCACGCGAAAAGTCCCCCTAAACCTACCTGATGTTCTCCAAAACCCACAATTTACACTTTTCCACCATGATGACCAACGAGAACCCAACAAAACCAAACAGAGACCCCAAAAACATAAAAAAAAACACCCCAAACAATAATGGCATCACCCCCAAAACTGGAAGAAAATCCCCCAAAACCATAGATCCACCCCAAAACCACCCTAAACCTACCTGATGTTCTCCAAAACCCACAATTTACTCTTTTCCAACACGATGACCAACGAGAACCCAACAAAACCCAACAGAGACCCCAAAAAACGTCAAAAACACCCCAAACAAGAACGGCATCACCCCCAAAATTGGAAGAAAATCCGCCAAAACCATAGATCCACCCCAAAACCACCCGAAACCTACCTGATGTTCTACAAAACCCACAATCCACTCCTATTTAACATAATGACAAACAAGAACACAACAAAACCTAATGGAGACCCCAAAACACGTCAAAAACACCCCAAAAAATATCGGCATCACCCCCAAATATGGAAGAAAATACGCCAAAACCATAGATCCACCCCAAAACCACCCTAAACCTACCTGATGTTCTCCAAAACCCACAATTTACACTTTTCCACCATGATGACCAACGAGAACCCAACAAAACCAAACAGAGACCCCAAAAAACGTCAAAAACAACACAAAAAAGAACAGGATCACGCCAAAAAACAGAAGAAAACCCCAAATACCATAGATCCACCCCAAAACCACCCTAAACCTACCTGATGTTCTCCAAAATCAACAATTTACCCTTTTCCAACACGATGACCAACGAGAACCCAACAAAACCCAACAGAGACCCCAAAAAACGTCAAAAACACCCCAAACAAGAACGGCATCACCCCCAAAACTGGAAGAAAATACGCCAAAACCATAGATCCACCCCAAAACCACCCTAAACCTACCTGATGTTCTACAAAACCCACAATCCACTCCTATTTAACATAATGACAAACAAGAACACAACAAAACCTAATGGAGACCCCAAAACACGTCAAAAACACCCCAAAAAATATCGGCATCACCCCCAAATCTGGAAGAAAATCCCCCAAAACCATAGATCCACCCCAAAAACACCCTAAACCTACCTGATCTTCTCCAAAACCCACAATTTACACTTTTCCACTATCATGACCAACGAGAACCCAACAAAACCCAACAGAGACCCCAAAAAACGTCAAAAACAACACAAAAAAGAACAGGATCACGCCAAAAAACAGAAGAAAACCCCAAATACCATAGATCCACCCCAAAATTACCATAAACCTACCTGATGTTCTCCAAAATCAACAATTTACCCTTTTCCAACACGATGACCAACGAGAACCCAACAAAACCCAACAGAGACCCCAAAAAACGTCAAAAACACCCCAAACAAGAACGGCATCACCCCCAAAACTGGAAGAAAATCCCCCAAAACCATAGATCCACCCCAAAACCACCCTAAACCTACCTGATGTTCTACAAAACCCACAATCCACTCCTATTTAACATAATGACAAACAAGAACACAACAAAACCTAATGGAGACCCCAAAACACGTCAAAAACACCCCAAAAAATATCGGCATCACCCCCAAATCTGGAAGAAAATACGCCAAAACCATAGATCCACCCCAAAACCACCCTAAACCTACCTGATCTTCTCCAAAACCCACAATTTACACTTTTCCAACATGATGACCAACGAGAACCCAACAAAACCCAACAGAGACCCCAAAAAACGTCAAAAACAACACAAAAAAGAACAGGATCACGCCAAAAAACAGAAGAAAACCCCAAATACCATAGATCCACCCCAAAACCACCCTAAACCTACCTGATGTTCTCCAAAACCCACAATTTACCCTTTTCCAACACGATGACCAACGAGAACCCAACAAAACCCAACAGAGACCCCAAAAAACGTCAAAAACACCCCAAACAAGAACGGCATCACCCCCCAAACTGGAAGAAAATCCGCCAAAACCATAGATCCACCCCAAAACCACCCTACACCTACCTGATGTTCTCCAAAACCCACAAATTACACTTTTCCAACACGATGACCAACGAGAACCCAACAAAACCCAACAGAGACCCCAAAAACCTTAAAAAACACCCCAAACAAGAACGGCATCACCCCCAAAACTGGAAGAAAATCCCCCAAAACCATAGATCCACCCCAAAACCACCCAACACCTACCTGATCTTCTCCAAAACCCACAATCCACTCCTATTTAACATAATGACAAACAAGAACAAAACAAAACTTAATGGAGACCCCAAAACACATCAAAAACACCCCAAAAAATATCGGCATCACCCCCAAAACTGGAAGAAAATACGCCAAAACCATAGATCCACCCCAAAACCACCCTAAACCTACCTGATGTTCTCCAAAACCAACAATTTACCCTTTTCCAACACGATGAACAACGAGAACCCAACAAAACCCAACAGAGACCACAAAAAACGTCAAAAACACCCCAAACAAGAACGGCATCACCCCCAAAACTCGAAGAAAATCCCCCAAAACCATAGATCTACCCCAAAAACACCCAACACCTACCTGATGTTCTCCAAAACCCACAATTTACCCTTTTCCAACACGATGACCAAAGAGAACCCAACAAAACCAAACAGAGACCCCAAAAAACGTCAAAAACACCCCCAAAAATATCGGCATCACCCCCAAAACTGGAAGAAAATACGCCAAAACCATAGATCCACCCCAAAACCACCCTAAACCTACCTGATGTTCTCCAAAACCAACAATTCACCCTTTTCCAACACGATGACCAACGAGAACCCAACTAAACCCAACAGAGACCCCAAAAAACGTCAAAAACACCCCAAACAAGAACGGCATCACCCCCAAAATTGGAAGAAAATCCCCCAAAACCATAGATCCACCCCAAAACCACCCTAAACCTACCTGATGTTCTCCAAAACCCACAATTTACTCTTTTCCAACACGATGACCAACGAGAACCCAACAAAACCAACAAAGACCCCAAAACACGTCAAAAACAACACAAAAAGTCCAGGATCATCCCCCCCCCCCCAAAAAAAAAAAAAAAAAAAAAAACCTGAGTACCATATATCCACCCCAAAACAACCCTAAACCTACCTGATGTTCTACAAAACCCACAATTTACACGTTTCCACCATGATGACCAACGAGAACCCAACAAAACCAAACAGAGACCCCAAAAACATTAAAAAACACCCCAAACAAGAACGGCATCACCCCCAAAACTGGAAGAAAATCCGCCAAAACCATAGATCCACCCCAAAACCACACTAAACCTACCTGATGTTCTCCAAAACCCACAATCCACTCCTATTTATCATAATGACAAACAAGAACCCAACAAAACCCAACAGAGACCCCAAAAAACGTCAAAAACACCCCAAACAAGAACGGCATCACCACCAAAACTCGAAGAAAATCCGCCAAAACCATAGATCCACCCCAAAACCACCCTAAACCTACCTGATGTTCTCCAAAACCCACAATTTACCCTTTTCCAACACGATGACCAACGAGAACCCAACAAAACCCAACAGAGACCCCAAAAAACGTCAAAAACACCCCAAACAAGAACGGCATCACCCCCAAAACTCGAAGAAAATCCCCCAAAACCATAGATCCACCCCAAAACCACCCGAAACCTACCTGATCTTCTCCAAAACCCACAATCCACTCCTATTTAACATAATGACAAACAACAACACAACAAAACCTAATGGAGACCACAAAACACGTCAAAAACACCCCAAAAAATATCGGCATCACCCCCAAAACTGGAAGAAAATACGCCAAAACCATAGATCCACCCCAAAACCACCCGAAACCTACCTGATGTTCTCCAAAACCAACAATTTACCCTTTTCCAACACGATGACCAACGAGAACCCAACTAAACCCAACAGAGACCCCAAAAAACGTCAAAAACACCCCAAACAAGAACGGCATCACCCCCAAAATTGGAAGAAAATCCCCCAAAACCATAGATCCACCCCAAAACCACCCTACACCTACCTGATGTTCTCCAAAACGCACAATTTACTCTTTTCCAACACGATGACCAACGAGAACCCAACAAAACCAACAAAGACCCCAAAACACGTCAAAAACAACACAAAAAGTCCAGGATCATCCCCCCCCATCCAAAAAAAAAAAAAAAAAAAAAAAAAAACCTGAGTACCATATATCCACCCCAAAACAACCCTAAACCTACCTGATGTTCTACAAAACCCACAATTTACACGTTTCCACCATGATGACCAACGAGAACCCAACAAAACCAAACAGAGACCCCAAAAACATTAAAAAACACCCCAAACAAGAACGGCATCACCCCCAAAACTGGAAGAAAATCCGCCAAAACCATAGATCCACCCCAAAACCACACTAAACCTACCTGATGTTCTCCAAAACCCACAATCCACTCCTATTTATCATAATGACAAACAAGAACCCAACAAAACCCAACAGAGACCCCAAAAAACGTCAAAAACACCCCAAACAAGAACGGCATCACCACCAAAACTCGAAGAAAATCCGCCAAAACCATAGATCCACCCCAAAACCACCCTAAACCTACCTGATGTTCTCCAAAACCCACAATCCACTCCTATTTAACATAATGACAAACAAGAACACAACAAAACCTAATGGAGACCCCAAAACACGTCAAAAACACCCCAAAAAATATCGGCATCACCCCCAAAACTGGAAGAAAATACGCCAAAACAATAGATCCACCCCAAAACCACCCGAAACCTACCTGATGTTCTCCAAAACCCACAATTTACCCTTTTCCAACACGATGACCAACGAGAACCCAACAAAACCCAACAGAGACCCCAAAAAACGTCAAAAACACCCCAAACAAGAACGGCATCAACCTCAAAACTCGAAAAAAATCCGCCAAAACCATAGATCCACCCCAAAACCACCCTAAACCTACCTGATCTTCTCCAAAACCCACAATCCACTCCTATTTAACATAATGACAAACAAGAACAAAACAAAACCTAATGGAGACCACAAAACACGTCAAAAACACCCCAAAAAATATCGACATCACCCCCAAAACTGGAAGAAAATACGCCAAAACCATAGATCCACCCCAAAACCACCCGAAACCTACCTGATGTTCTCCAAAACCAACAATTTACCCTTTTCCAACACGATGACCAACGAGAACCCAACTAAACCCAACAGAGACCCCAAAAAACGTCAAAAACACCCCAAACAAGAACGGCATCACCCCCAAAATTGGAAGAAAATCCCCCAAAACCATAGATCCACCCCAAAACCACCCTACACCTACCTGATGTTCTCCAAAACCCACAATTTACTCTTTTCCAACACGATGACCAACGAGAACCCAACAAAACCAACAAAGACCCCAAAACACGTCAAAAACAACACAAAAAGTCCAGGATCATCCCCCCCCCCCCCAAAAAAAAAAAAAAAAAAAAACCTGAGTACCATATATCCACCCCAAAACAACCCTAAACCTACCTGATGTTCTACAAAACCCACAATTTACACGTTTCCACCATGATGACCAACGAGAACCCAACAAAACCAAACAGAGACCCCAAAAACATTAAAAAACACCCCAAACAAGAACGGCATCACCCCCAAAACTGGAAGAAAATCCGCCAAAACCATAGATCCACCCCAAAACCACACTAAACCTACCTGATGTTCTCCAAAACCCACAATCCACTCCTATTTATCATAATGACAAACAAGAACCCAACAAAACCCAACAGAGACCCCAAAAAACGTCAAAAACACCCCAAACAAGAACGGCATCACCACCAAAACTCGAAGAAAATCCGCCAAAACCATAGATCCACCCCAAAACCACCCTAAACCTACCTGATGTTCTCCAAAACCCACAATTTACCCTTTTCCAACACGATGACCAACGAGAACCCAACAAAACCCAACAGAGACCCCAAAAAACGTCAAAAACACCCCAAACAAGAACGGCATCACCCCCAAAACTGGAAGAAAATCCCCCAAAACCATAGATCCACCCCAAAACCACCCGAAACCTACCTGATCTTCTCCAAAACCCACAATCCACTCCTATTTAACATAATGACAAACAAGAACACAACAAAACCTAATGGAGACCCCAAAACACGTCAAAAACACCCCAAAAAATATCGGCATCACCCCCAAAACTGGAAGAAAATACGCCAAAACCATAGATCCACCCCAAAACCACCCGAAACCTACCTGATGTTCTCCAAAACCCACAATTTACCCTTTTCCAACACGATGACCAACGAGAACCCAACAAAACCAAACAGAGACCCCAAAAACCTTAAAAAACACCCCAAACAAGAACGGCATCACCCCCAAAACAGGAAGAAAATCCGCCAAAACCATAGATCCACCCCAAAACCACCCTAAACCTACCTGATCTTCTCCAAAACCCACAATCCACTCCTATTTAACATAATGACAAACAAGAACAAAACAAAACCTAATGGAGACCACAAAACACGTCAAAAACACCCCAAAAAATATCGACATCACCCCCAAAACTGGAAGAAAATACGCCAAAACCATAGATCCACCCCAAAACCACCCGAAACCTACCTGATGTTCTCCAAAACCAACAATTTACCCTTTTCCAACACGATGACCAACGAGAACCCAACTAAACCCAACAGAGACCCCAAAAAACGTCAAAAACACCCCAAACAAGAACGGCATCACCCCCAAAATTGGAAGAAAATCCCCCAAAACCATAGATCCACCCCAAAACCACCCTACACCTACCTGATGTTCTCCAAAACCCACAATTTACTCTTTTCCAAAACGATGACCAACGAGAACCCAACAAAACCAACAAAGACCCCAAAACACGTCAAAAACAACACAAAAAGTCCAGGATCATCCCCCCCCCCCCCCAAAAAAAAAAAAAAAAAAAAAAACTGAGTACCATATATCCACCCCAAAACAACCCTAAACCTACCTGATGTTCTACAAAACCCACAATTTACAAGTTTCCACCATGATGACCAACGAGAACCCAACAAAACCAAACAGAGACCCCAAAAACATTAAAAAACACCACAAACAAGAACGGCATCACCCCCAAAACTCGAAGAAAATCCGCCAAAACCATAGATCCACCCCAAAACCACACTAAACCTACCTGATGTTCTCCAAAACCCACAATCCACTCCTATTTACCATAATGACAAACAAGAACCCAACAAAACCCAACAGAGACCCCAAAAAACGTCAAAAACACCCCAAACAAGAACGGCATCACCACCAAAACTCGAAGAAAATCCGCCAAAACCATAGATCCACCCCAAAACCACCCTAAACCTACCTGATGTTCTCCAAAACCCACAATTTACACTTTTCCAACACGATGACCAACGAGAACCCAACAAAACCCAACAGAGACCCCAAAAAACGTCAAAAACACCCCAAACAAGAACGGCATCACCCCCAAAACTGGAAGAAAATCCCCCAAAACCATAGATCCACCCCAAAACCACCCTAAACCTACCTGATCTTCTCCAAAACCCACAATCCACTCCTATTTAACATAATGACAAACAACAACACAACAAAACCTAATGGAGACCCCAAAACACGTCAAAAACACCCCAAAAAATATCGGCATCACCTCCAAAACTGGAAGAAAATACACCAAAACCATAGATCCACCGCAAAACCTTCCTAAACCTACCTGATGTTCTCCAAAACCCACAATTTACCCTTTTCCACCATGATGACCAACGAGAACCCAACAAAACCCAACGGAGACCCCAAAACACGTTAAAAACACCCCAAAAAAGAACGGCATCACCCCCAAAACTGGAAGAAAACCCCAAATACCATAGATCCACCCCAAGAACACCCTAAACCTACCTGATGTTCTCCTAATCCCAAAGCACACTCCCAACCACCATAAAACGCATTAGGAACTCAACGAAACGCAACGGAAACCCCAAAACACTTCAAAATCACACGAAGAAAGGAGAGGATCACTCTCCAAAATAGAAGAAAACCCCAAATACCATGAATCCACGCGAAAAGTCCCCCTAAACCTACCTGAAGTTCTCCAAAACCCACAATTTACCCTTTTACAACACGAAGACCATGGAAAACCAAATGAAACACAACGGAGACCCCAAAACACGTCAAAAACAACACAAAAAGTCCAGGATCATCCCCCCCCCCCCCCAAAAAAAAAAAAAAAAAAAAACTGAGTACCATATATCCACCCCAAAACCACCCTAAACCTACCTGATATTCTACAAAACCCACAATTTACACTTTTCCACCATGATGACCAACGAGAACCCAACAAAACCAAACAGAGACCCCAAAAACCTTAAAAAACACCCCAAACAAAAATGGCATCACCCCCAAAACTGGAAGAAAATCCGCCAAAACCATAGATCCACCCCAAAACCACCCTAAACCTACCTGATCTTCTCCAAAACCCACAATCCACTCCTATTTAACATAATGCCCAACAAGAACACTACAAAACCTAATGGAGACCCCAAAACACGTCAAAAACACCCCAAAAACTATCGGCATCACCCCCAAAACTGGAAGAAAATACGCCAAAACCATAGATCCACCCCAAAACCACCCTAAGCCTACCTGATGTTCTCCAAAACCCACAATTTACTCTTTTCCAACACGATGACCAACGAGAACCCAACAAAACCCAACAGAGACCCCAAAAAACGTCAAAAACACCCCAAACAAGAACGGCATCACCCCCAAAACTCGAAGAAAATCCGCCAAAACCATAGATCCACCCCAAAACCACCCTAAACCTACCTGATGTTCTCCAAAACCCACAATCCACTCCTATTTAACATAATGACGAACAAGGACACAACAAAACCTAATGGAGACCCCAAAACACGCCAAAACAACACAAAAAATATCGGCATCATCCCCAAAACTGGAAGAAAATACACCAAAACCATAGATCCACCCCAAAACCACCCTAAACCTACCTGATGTTCTCCAAAACCCACAATTTACCCTTTTCGACAATAATGACCAACGAGAACACAACAAAACCCAACGGAGACTCCAAAACACGTCAAAAACAACACAAAAAAGAACAGGATCACGCCAAGATATAGAAGAAAACCCCAAATACCATAGATCCACCCCAAAACCACCCGAAACCTACCTGATGTTCTCCAAAAAGAACAATTTACACTTTTCCAACACGATGACCAACGAGAACCCAACAACACCCAACAGAGACCCCAAAAAACGTCAAAAACACCCCAAAAAAGAACGGCATCACCCCCAAAACTGGAAGAATACCCCAAATACCATAGATCCACCCCAAGGACACCCTAAACCTACCTGATGTTCTCCTAATCCCAAAGCACACTCCCAACCACCATAAAACGCATTAGGAACTCAACGAAACGCAACGGAAACCCCAAAACACTTCAAAATCACCAGAAGAAAGGAAAGAATCACTCTCCAAAATAGAAGAAAACCACAAATACCATGAATCCACGCGAAAAGTCCCCCTAAACCTACCTGAAGTTCTCCAAAACCAGCAATTTACTCTTTTCCAACATGCTGACCACGGAAAACCAAACGAAACCCAACGGAGACCCCAAAACACATCAAAAACACCACAAAAATCAACCCAGATAATAAAAAAAATAATAATAATAATAAAAAAAAATGCCAGGATTTAAACCTAAAAAAACCCTTAAACCTACCTGATGTTCTGCAAAACCCACAATCCACTCCTATTTAATATAATGACAAACAAGAACCTAACAAAACCCAACGGAGACCCCAAAAAACGTCAAAAACACCCCAAACAAAAATGGCATCACCCCCAAAACTCGAAGAAAATCCGCCAAAACCATAGATCCACCCCAAAACCACCCTAAACCTACCTGATATTCTCCAAAACCCACAATCCACACCTATTTAACATAATGCCCAACAAGAACACAACAAAACCCAACGGAGACCCCAAAACACGTCAAAAACACCCCAATAAATATCGGCATCACCCCCAAACCTGGAAGAAAATACGCCAAAACCATAGATCCACCCCAAAACCACCCTACACCTACCTGATCTTCTCCAAAACCCACAATCCACTCCTATTTAACATAATGCCCAACAAGAACACAACAAAACCCAACGGAGACCCCAAAACACGTCCAAAACACCGCAAAAATAAACAGGATCATGCCAAAAAATAGAAGAAAACCCCAAATACCATAGATCGACCCCAAAGACACCCTAAACCTACCTGATGTTCTCCAAAACCCACAATTTACACTTTTTCACCATGATGACGAACAAGAACCAAACTAAAACCCAAAGGAGAACCCAGAACACGTCAAAAACACAACTAAATAAAACGAGATAACCCCCAAAACTGAAAGAAAACACACCAAAACCATAGATACACGCCAAAACCACCCTAAACCCACCTGATCTTCTCCAAAACCCACAATCCACACCTATTTAACATAATGACCAACGAGAACCCAACAAAACCCAACGGAGACCCCAAAACACGTTAAAAACACCCCAAAAAATATCGGCATCACCCCCAAAACTGGAAGAAAACCCCAAATACCATAGATCCACCCCAAGGACACCCTAAACCTACCTGATGTTCTCCTAATCCCAAAGCACACTCCCAACCACCATAAAACGCATTAGGAACTCAACGAAACGCAACGGAAACCCCAAAACACTTCAAAATCACACGAAGAAAAGAAGAGGATCACTCTCCAAAATAGAAGAAAACCCCAAATACCATGAATCCACGCGAAAAGTCCCCCTAAACCTACCTGAAGTTCTCCAAAACCCACAATTTACCCTTTTACAACACGATGACCATGGAAAACCAAATGAAACACAACGGAGACCCCAAAACACGTCAAAAACAACACAAAAAGTCCAGGATCATCCCCCCCCCCCACAAAAAAAAAAAAAAAAAAAAAAAAAAAAAATTGAGTACCATATATCCACCCCAAAACCACCCTAAACCTACCTGATATTCTACAAAACCCACAATTTACACTTTTCCACCATGATGACCAACGAGAACCCAACAAAACCAAACAGAGACCCCAAAAACCTTAAAAAACACCCCAAACAAAAATGGCATCACCCCCAAAACTGGAAGAAAATCCCCCAAAACCATAGATCCACCCCAAAACCACCCTACACCTACCTGATGTTCTCCAAAACCCACAATTTACCCTTTTCCAACACGATGACCAACGAGAACCCAACAAAACCCATCAGAGACCCCAAAAAACGTCAAAAACACCCCAAACAAGAACGGCATCACCCCCAAAACTGGAAGAAAATCCCCCAAAACAATAGATCCACCCCAAAACCACCCTAAACCTACCTGATCTTCTCCAAAACCCACAATCCACTCCTATTTAACATAATGACAAACAAGAACAAAACAAAACCTAATGGAGACCCCAAAACACGTCAAAAACACCCCAAAAAATATCGGCATCACCCCCAAAACTGGAAGAAAATACGCCAAAACCATAGATCCACCCCAAAACCACCCTAAACCTACCTGATGTTCTCCAAAACCCACAATTTACCCTTTTCCAACACGATGACCAACGAGAACCCAACAAAACCCAACAGAGACCCCAAAACACGTCAAAAACAACACAAAAAAGAACAGGATCACGCCAAAAAATAGAAGAAAACCCCAAATACCATAGATCCACCCCAAAACCACCCTACACCTACCTGATGTTCTCCAAAACCCACAATTTACCCTTTTCCAACACGATGACCAACGAGAACCTAACAAAACCCAACAGAGACCCCAAAAAACGTCAAAAACACCCCAAACAAAAATGGCATCACCCCCAAAACTCGAAGAAAATCCGCCAAAACCATAGATCCACCCCAAAACCACCCTAAACCTACCTGATATTCTCCAAAACCCACAATCCACTCCTATTTAACATAATGACAAACAAGAACAAAACAAAACCTAATGGAGACCCCAAAACACGTCAAAAACACCCCAATAAATATCGGCATCACCCCCAAAACTGGAAGAAAATACGCCAAAACCATAGATCCACCCCAAAACCACCCTAAACCTACCTGATCTTCTCCAAAACCCACAATCCACTCCTATTTAACATAATGCCCAACAAGAACACAACAAAACCCAACGGAGACCCCAAAACACGTCCAAAACACCGCAAAAATAAACAGGATCATGCCAAAAAATAGAAGAAAACCCCAAATACCATAGATCGACCCCAAAGACACCCTAAACCTACCTGATGTTCTCCAAAACCCACAATTTACACTTTTTCACCATGATGACGAACAAGAACCAAACTAAAACCCAAAGGAGAACCCAGAACACGTCAAAAACACAACTAAATAAAACGAGATAACCCCCAAAACTGAAAGAAAACACACCAAAACCATAGATACACGCCAAAACCACCCTAAACCCACCTGATCTTCTCCAAAACCCACAATCCACACCTATTTAACATAATGACCAACGAGAACCCAACAAAACCCAACGGAGACCCCAGAACACGTCAAAAACACCCCAAACAAGAACGGCATCACCCCCAAAACTGGAAGAAAACCCCAAATACCATAGATCCACCCCAAGGACACCCTAAACCTACCTGATGTTCTCCTAATCCCAAAGCACACTCCCAACCACCATAAAACGCATTAGGAACTCAACGAAACGCAACGGAAACCCCAAAACACTTCAAAATCACACGAAGAAAGGAGAGGATCACTCTCCAAAATAGAAGAAAACCCCAAATACCATGAATCCACGCGAAAAGTCCCCCTAAACCTACCTGAAGTTCTCCAAAACCCACAATTTACCCTTTTACAACACGATGACCATGGAAAACCAAATGAAACACAACGGAGACCCCAAAACACGTCAAAAACAACACAAAAAGTCCAGGATCATCCCACCCGCCCAAAAAAAAAAAAAAAAAAAAAAAAAACTGAGTACCATATATCCACCCCAAAACCACCCTAAACCTACCTGATATTCTACAAAACCCACAAATTACACTTTTCCACCATGATGACCAACGAGAACCCAACAAAACCAAACAGAGACCCCAAAAACCTTAAAAAACACCCCAAACAAAAATGGCATCACCCCCAAAACTGGAAGAAAATCCCCCAAAACCATAGATCCACCCCAAAACCACCCTAAACCTACCTGATGTTCTCCAAAACCCACAATTTACCCTTTTCCAACACGATGACCAACGAGAACCCAACAAAACCCAACAGAGACCCAAAAAACGTCAAAAACACCCCAAACAAGAACGGCATCACCCCCAAAACTGGAAGAAAATCCCCCAAAACAATAGATCCACCCCAAAACCACCCGAAACCTACCTGATCTTCTCCAAAATCCACAATCCACTCCTATTTAACATAATGACAAACAAGAACAAAACAAAACCTAATGGAGACCCCAAAAAACGTCAAAAACACCCCAAAAAATATCGGCATCACCCCCAAAACTGGAAGAAAATACGCCAAAACCATAGATCCACCCCAAAACCACCCTAAACCTACCTGATCTTCTCCAAAACCCACAATTTACCCTTTTCCAACAAGATGACCAACGAGAACCCAACAAAACCAAACAGAGACCCCAAAACACGTCAAAAACAACACAAAAAAGAACAGGATCACGCCAAAAAATAGAAGAAAACCCCAAATACCATAGATCCACCCCAAAACCACCCTACACCTACCTGATGTTCTCCAAAACCCACAATTTACCCTTTTCCAACACGATGACAAAAGAGAACCCAACTAAACCCAACAGAGACCCCAAAAAACGTCAAAAACACCCCAAACAAGAACGGCATCACCCCCAAAACTCGAAGACAATCCGCCAAAACCATAGATCCACCCCAAAACCACCCTAAACCTACCTGATCTTCTCCAAAACCCACAATCCACTCCTATTTAACATAATGACAAACAAGAACCCAACTAAACCCAACAGAGACCCCAAAACACGTCAAAAACACCCCAAACAAGAACGGCATCACCCCCAAAACTGGAAGAAAATCCGCCAAAACCATAGATCCACCCCAAAACCACCCTAAACCTACCTGATCTTCTCCAAAACCCACAATCCACTCCTATTTAACATAATGCCCAACAAGAACACAACAAAACCCAACGGAGACCCCAAAACACGTCCAAAACACCGCAAAAATAAACAGGATCATGCCAAAAAATAGAAGAAAACCCCAAATACCATAGATCGACCCCAAAGACACCCTAAACCTACCTGATGTTCTCCAAAACCCACAATTTACACTTTTTCACCATGATGACGAACAAGAACCAAACTAAAACCCAAAGGAGAACCCAGAACACGTCAAAAACACAACTAAATAAAACGAGATAACCCCCAAAACTGAAAGAAAACACACCAAAACCATAGATCCACCCCAAAACCACCCTAAACCCACCTGATCTTCTCCAAAACCCACAATCCACACCTATTTAACATAATGACCAACGAGAACCCAACAAAACCCAACGGAGACCCCAAAACACGTTAAAAACAACCCAAACAAGAACGGCATCACCCCCAAAACTGGAAGAAAACCCCAAATACCATAGATCCACCCCAAGGACACCCTAAACCTACCTGATGTTCTCCTAATCCCAAAGCACACTCCCAACCACCATAAAACGCATTAGGAACTCAACGAAACGCAACGGAAACCCCAAAACACTTCAAAATCACACGAAGAAAGGAGAGGATCACTCTCCAAAATAGAAGAAAACCCCAAATACCATGAATCCACGCGAAAAGTCCCCCTAAACCTACCTGAAGTTCTCCAAAACCCACAATTTACCCTTTTACAACACGATGACCATGGAAAACCAAATGAAACACAACGGAGACCCCAAAACACGTCAAAAACAACACAAAAAGTCCAGGATCATCCCCCCCAACAAAAAAAAAAAAAAAACAAAAAAAACTGATTACCATATATCCACCCCAAAACCACCCTAAACCTACCTGATATTCTACAAAACCCACAATTTAGACTTTTCCACCATGATGACCAACGAGAACCCAACAAAACCAAACAGAGACCCCTAAAACCTTAAAAAACACCCCAAACAAAAATGGCATCACCCCCAAAACTGGAAGAAAATACACCAAAACCATAGATCCACCCCAAAACCACCCTAAACCTACCTGATCTTCTCCAAAACCCACAATTTACCCTTTTCCAACACGATGACCAACGAGAACCCAACAAAACCCAACAGAGACCCCAAAAAACGTCAAAAACACCCCAAACAAGAACGGCATCACCCCCAAAACTGGAAGAAAATCCGCCAAAACCATAGATCCACCCCAAAACCACCCTAAACCTACCTGATCTTCTCCAAAACCCACAATCCACTCCTATTTAACATAATGACCAACGAGAACCCAACAAAACCTAATGGAGACCCCAAAAAACGTCAAAAACACCCCAACAAATATCGGCATCACCCCCAAAACTGGAAGAAAATACGCCAAAACCATAGATCCACCCCAAAACCACCCGAAACCTACCTGATGTTCTACAAAACCCACAATTTACCCTTTTCCAACACGATGACCAACGAGAACCCAACAAAACCCAACAGAGACCCCAAAAAACGTCAAAAACACCCCAAACAAGAATGGCATCACCCCCAATACTGGAAGAAAATACGACAAAACCATAGATCCACCCCAAAACCACCCTAAACCTACCTGATGTTCTACAAAACCCACAATTTACACTTTTCAACACGATGACCAACAAGAACCCAACAAAACCCAACAGAGACCACAAAAACCTTAAAAAACACCCCAAACAAAAATGGCATCACCCCCAAAACTGGAAGAAAATACGCCAAAACCATAGACCCACCCCAAAACCACCCTAAACCTACCTGATCTTCTCCAAAACCCACAATCCACTCCTATTTGACATAATGACAAACAAGAACACAACAAAACCTAATGGAGACCCCAAAACACGTCAAAAACACCCCAAAAAATATCGGCATCACCCCCAAAACTGGAAGAAAATACGCCAAAACCATAGATCCACCCCAAAACCACCCTAAACCTACCTGATCTTCTCCAAAACCCACAATCCACTCCTATTTAACATAATGACAAACAAGAACACAACAAAACCTAATGGAGACCCCAAAACACGTCAAAAACACTCCAAAAAATATCGGCATCACCCCCAAAACTGGAAGAAAATACGCCAAAACCATAGATCCACCCCAAAAACACCCTAAACCTACCTGATGTTCTCCAAAACCCACAATTTACACTTTTCCAACATGATGACCAACGAGAACCCAACAAAACCCAACAGAGACCAAAAAAAACGTCAAAAACACCCCAAACAAGAACGGCATCACCCCCAAAACTCGAAGAAAATCCGCCAAAACCATAGATCCACCCCAAAACCACCCTAAACCTACCTGATCTTCTCCAAAACCCACAATCCACTCCTATTTAAAATAATGACAAACAAGAACACAACAAAACCTAATGGAGACCCCAAAACACGTCAAAAACACCCCAAACAAAAATGGCATCAACCCCAAAACTGGAAGAAAATCCCCCAAAACCATAGATAAACCCGAAAACCGCCCTACACCTACCTGATGTTCTCCAAAACCCACAATTTACCATTTTCCAACATGATGACCAACAAGAACCCAACAAAACCCAACGGAGACCCCAAAACACGTCAAAAACACCCCAAACAAGAACGGCATCACCCCCAAAACTGGAAGAAAACCCCAAATACCATAGATCCACCCCAAGGACACCCTAAACCTACCTGATGTTCTCCTAATCCCAAAGCACACTCCCAACCACCATAAAACGCATTAGGAACTCAACGAAACGCAACGGAAACCCCAAAACACTTCAAAATCACACGAAGAAAGGAGAGGATCACTCTCCAAAATAGAAGAAAACCCCAAATACCATGAATCCACGCGAAAAGTCCCCCTAAACCTACCTGAAGTTCTCCAAAACCCACAATTTACCCTTTTACAACACGATGACCATGGAAAACCAAATGAAACACAACGGAGACCCCAAAACACGTCAAAAACAACACAAAAAGTCCAGGATCATCCCCCCCAACAAAAAAAAAAAAAAAACAAAAAAACTGATTACCATATATCCACCCCAAAACCACCCTAAACCTACCTGATATTCTACAAAACCCACAATTTACACTTTTCCACCATGATGACCAACGAGAACCCAACAAAACCAAACAGAGACCCCCAAAACCTTAAAAAACACCCCAAACAAAAATGGCATCACCCCCAAAACTGGAAGAAAATACACCAAAACCATAGATCCACCCCAAAACCACCCTAAACCTACCTGATCTTCTCCAAAACCCACAATTTACCCTTTTCCAACACGATGACCAACGAGAACCCAACAAAACCCAACAGAGACCCCAAAAAACGTCAAAAACACCCCAAACAAGAACGGCATCACCCCCAAAACTGGAAGAAAATCCGCCAAAACCATAGATCCACCCCAAAACCACCCTAAACCTACCTGATCTTCTCCAAAACCCACAATCCACTCCTATTTAACATAATGACCAACGAGAACCCAACAAAACCTAATGGAGACCCCAAAAAACGTCAAAAACACCCCAACAAATATCGGCATCACCCCCAAAACTGGAAGAAAATACGCCAAAACCATAGATCCACCCCAAAACCACCCGAAACCTACCTGATGTTCTACAAAACCCACAATTTACCCTTTTCCAACACGATGACCAACGAGAACCCAACAAAACCCAACAGAGACCCCAAAAAACGTCAAAAACACCCCAAACAAGAACGGCATCACCCCCAATACTGGAAGAAAATACGACAAAACCATAGATCCACCCCAAAACCACCCTAAACCTACCTGATGTTCTACAAAACCCACAATTTACACTTTTCAACACGATGACCAACAAGAACCCAACAAAACCCAACAGAGACCACAAAAACCTTAAAAAACACCCCAAACAAAAATGGCATCACCCCCAAAACTGGAAGAAAATACGCCAAAACCATAGACCCACCCCAAAACCACCCTAAACCTACCTGATCTTCTCCAAAACCCACAATCCACTCCTATTTGACATAATGACAAACAAGAACACAACAAAACCTAATGGAGACCCCAAAACACGTCAAAAACACCCCAAAAAATATCGGCATCACCCCCAAAACTGGAAGAAAATACGCCAAAACCATAGATCCACCCCAAAACCACCCTAAACCTACCTGATCTTCTCCAAAACCCACAATCCACTCCTATTTAACATAATGACAAACAAGAACACAACAAAACCTAATGGAGACCCCAAAACACGTCAAAAACACTCCAAAAAATATCGGCATCACCCCCAAAACTGGAAGAAAATACGCCAAAACCATAGATCCACCCCAAAAACACCCTAAACCTACCTGATGTTCTCCAAAACCCACAATTTACACTTTTCCAACATGATGACCAACGAGAACCCAACAAAACCCAACAGAGACCAAAAAAAACGTCAAAAACACCCCAAACAAGAACGGCATCACCCCCAATACTGGAAGAAAATACGCCAAAACCATAGATCCACCCCAAAACCACCCTAAACCTACCTGATCTTCTCCAAAACCCACAATCCACTCCTATTTAACATAATGACAAACAAGAACACAACAAAACCTAATGGAGACCCCAAAACACGTCAAAAACAACACAAAAAATATCGGCATCACCCCCAAAACTAGAAGAAAATACGCCAAAACCATAGACCCACCCCAAAACCACCCTAAACCTACCTGATCTTCTCCAAAACCCACAATCCACTCCTATTTAACATAATGACCAACAAGAACACAACAAAACCTAATGGAGACCCCAAAACACGTCAAAAACACCCCAAAAAATATCGGCATCACCCCCAATACTGGAAGAAAATACGCCAAAACCATAGATCCACCCCAAAACCACCCTAAACCTACCTGATGTTCTCCAAAACCCACAATCCACACCTATTTAACATAATGACAAACAAGAACACAACAAAACCTAATGGAGACCCCAAAACACGTCAAAACACCCCAAAAAATATCGGCATCACCCCCAAAACTGGAAGAAAATACGCCAAAACCATAGATCCACCCCAAAACCACCCTAAACCTACCTGATCTTCTCCAAAACCCACAATCCACTCCTATTTAACATAATGACAAACAAGAACACAACAAAACCTAATGGAGACCCCAAAACACGTCAAAAACACCCCAAAAAATATCGGCATCACCCCCAAAACTAGAAGAAAATACGCCAAAACCATAGATCCACCCCAAAACCACCCTAAACCTACCTGATGTTCTCCAAAACCCACAATTTACCCTTTTCCAACACAATGACCAACGAGAACCCTATAAAACCCAACAGAGACCCCAAAAAACGTCAAAAACACCCCAAACAAGAACGGCATCACCCCCAAAACTGGAAGAAAATCCCCCAAAACCATAGATCCACCCCAAAACCACCCTAAACCTACCTGATCTTCTCCAAAACCCACAATCCACTCCTATTTAACATAATGACAAACAAGAACACAACAAAACCTAATGGAGACCCCAAAACACGTCAAAAACAACACAAAAAATATCGGCATCACCCCCAAAACTGGAAGAAAATACGCCAAAACCATAGATCCACCCCAAAACCACCCTAAACCTACCTGATCTTCTCCAAAACCCACAATCCACTCCTATTTAACATAATGAGAAACAAGAACACAACAAAACCTAATGGAGACCCCAAAACACGTCAAAAACACACCAAAAAATATCGGCATCACCCCCAAAACTAGAAGAAAATACGCCAAAACCATAGACCCACCCCAAAACCACCCTAAACCTACCTGATCTTCTCCAAAACCCACAATTTAAACTTTTCCAACACGACGACCAACGAGAACCCAACAAAACCCAACAGAGACCCCAAAAAACGTCAAAAACACCCCAAAAAATATCGGCATCACCCCCAAAACTGGAAGAAAATCCGCCAAAACCATAGATCCACCCCAAAACCACCCTAAACCTACCTGATCTTCTCCAAAACCCACAATCCACTCCTATTTAACATAATGACAAACAAGAACACAACAAAACCTAATGGAGACCCCAAAACACGTCAAAAACAACACAAAAAATATCGGCATCACCCCCAAAACTGGAAGAAAATACGCCAAAACCATAGATCCACACCAAAACCACCCTAAACCTACCTGATCTTCTCCAAAACCCACAATCCACACCTATTTAACATAATGACAAACAAGAACACAACAAAACCTAATGGAGACCCCAAAACACGTCAAAAACACCCCAACAAATATCGGCATCAGCCCCAAAACTGGAAGAAAATACGCCAAAACAATAGACCCACCCCAAAACCACCCTAAACCTACCTGATCTTCTCCAAAACCCACAATCCACTCCTATTTAACATAATGACAAACAAGAACACAACAAAACCTAATGGAGACCCCAAAACACTTCAAAACACCCCAAAAAATATCGGCATCACCCCCAAAACTGGAAGAAAATACGCCAAAACCATAGATCCACCCCAAAACCACCCTAAACCTACCTGATCTTCTCCAAAACCCACAATCCACTCCTATTTAACATAATGACAAACAAGAACACAACAAAACCTAATGGAGAACCCCAAAACACGTAAAAAAAAACACCCCAAAAAATATCGGCATCACCCCCAAAACTGGAAGAAAATACGCCAAAACCATAGATCCACCCAAAACCACCCGAAACCTACCTGATGTTCTACAAAACCCACAATTTACCCTTTTCCAACACGATGACCAACGAGAACCCAACAAAACCCAACAGAGACCCAAAAAACGTCAAAAACACCCCAAACAAGAACGGCATCACCCCCAAAACTCGAAGAAAATACGCCAAAACCATAGATCCACCCCAAAACCACCCGAAACCTACCTGATCTTCTCCAAAACCCACAATCCACTCCTATTTAACATAATGACAAACAAGAACACAACAAAACCTAATGGAGACCCCAAAACACGTCAAAAACACCCCAAAAAATATCGGCATCACCCCCAAAACTGGAAGAAAATACGCCAAAACCATAGACCCACCCCAAAACCACCCTAAACCTACCTGATCTTCTCCAAAACCCACAATCCAATCCTATTTAACATAATGACAAACAAGAACACAACAAAACCAAATGGAGACCCCAAAACACGTCAAAAACACCCCAAAAAATATCGGCATCAACCCAAAACTAGAAGAAAATACGCCAAAACCATAGACCCACCCCAAAACCACCCTAAACCTACCTGATCTTCTCCAAAACCCACAATCCACTCCTATTTAACATAATGACCAACAAGAACACAACAAAACCTAATGGAGACCCCAAACACGTCAAAAACACCCCAAAAAATATCGGCATTAGCCCCAAAACTGGAAGAAAATACGCCAAAACCATAGATCCACCCCAAAACCACCCTAAACCTACCTGATCTTTTCCAAAACCCACAATCCACTCCTATTTAACATAATGACAAACAAGAACACAACAAAACCTAATGGAGACCCCAAAAACACGTAAAAAACACCCCAAAAAATATCGGCATCACCCCAAAACTGGAAGAAAATACGCCAAAACCATAGATCCACCCCAAAACCACCCTAAACCTACCTGATGTTCTCCAAAACCCACAATCCAATCCTATTTAACATAATGACAAACAAGAACACAACAAAACCTAATGGAGACCCCAAAACACGTCAAAAACACCCCAAAAAATATCGGCATCACCCCCAAAACTGGAAGAAAATACGCCAAAACCATAGATCCACCCCAAAACCACCCTAAACCTACCTGATCTTCTCCAAAAACCCACAATCCACACCTATTTAACATAATGACAAACAAGAACACAACAAAACCTAATGGAGACCCCAAAACACGTCAAAAACACCCCAAAAATTATCGGCATCACCCCCAAAACTAGAAGAAAATACGCCAAAACCATAGACCCACCCCAAAACCACCCTAAACCTACCTGATGTTCTCCAAAACCCACAATCCACTCCTATTTAACATAATGACAAACAAGAACACAACAAAACCTAATGGAGACCCCAAAACACGTCAAAAACACCCCAAAAAATATCGGCATCACCCCAAAACTAGAAGAAAATACGCCAAAACCATAGATCCACCCCAAAACCACCCTAAACCTACCTGATGTTCTCCAAAACCCACAATCCACACCTATTTAACATAATGACAAACAAGAACACAACAAAACCTAATGGAGACCCCAAAACACGTCAAAAAACACCCCAAAAATATCGGCATCACCCCCAAAACTGGAAGAAAATACGCCAAAACCATAGATCCACCCCAAAACCACCCTAAACCTACCTGATGTTCTCCAAAACCCACAATCCACACCTATTTAACATAATGACAAACAAGAACACAACAAAACCTAATGGAGACCCCAAAACACGTCAAAAACACCCAAAAAATATCGGCATCACCCCCAAAACTAGAAGAAAATACGCCAAAACCATAGATCCACCCCAAAACCACCCTAAACCTACCTGATCTTCTCCAAAACCCACAATCCACTCCTATTTAACATAATGACCAACAAGAACCCAACAAAACCTAATGGAGACCCCAAAAAACGTCAAAAACACCCCAAACAAGAACGGCATCACCACCAAAACTCGAAGAAAATACACCAAAACCATAGATCCACCCCAAAACCACCCTAAACCTACCTGATCTTCTCCAAAACCCACAATCCACACCTATTTAACATAATGACAAACAAGAACCCAACAAAACCTAATGGAGACCCCAAAACACGTCAAAAACACCCCAAAAAATATCGGCATCACCCCCAAAACTAGAAGAAAATACGCCAAAACCATAGACCCACCACAAAACCACCCTAAACCTACCTGATCTTCTCCAAACCCACAATCACTCCTATTTAACATAATGATGAACAAGAACACAACAAAACCTAATGGAGACCCCAAAACACGTCAAAAACACCCCAAAAAATATCGGCATCACCCCCAAAACTGGAAGAAAATACGCCAAAACAATATACCCACCCCAAAACCACCCTAAACCTACCTGATCTTCTCCAAAACCCACAATCCACACCTATTTAACATAATGACCAACAAGAACCCAACAAAACCTAATGGAGACCCCAAAAAACGTCAAAAACACCCCAAACAAGAACGGCATCACCACCAAACTCGAAGAAAATACACCAAAACCATAGATCCACCCCAAAACCACCCTAAACCTACCTGATCTTCTCCAAAACCCACAATCCACACCTATTTAACATAATGACAAACAAGAACCCAACAAAACCTAATGGAGACCCCAAAACACGTCAAAAACACCCCAAAAAATATCGGCATCACCCCCAAAACTAGAAGAAATACGCCAAAACCATAGACCCACCCCAAAACCACCCTAAACCTACCTGATGTTCTCCAAAACCCACAATCCACTCCTATTTAACATAATGATGAACAAGAACACAACAAAACCTAATGGAGACCCCAAAACACGTCAAAAACACCCCAAAAAATATCGGCATCACCCCCAAAACTGGAAGAAAATACGCCAAAACAATATACCCACCCCAAAACCACCCTAAACCTACCTGATCTTCTCCAAAACCCACAATCCACACCTATTTAACATAATGACCAACAAGAACCCAACAAAACCTAATGGAGACCCCAAAAAACCGTCAAAAACACCCCAAACAAGAACGGCATCACCCCCAAAACTGGAAGAAAATCCCCAAAACAATAGATCCACCCCAAAACCACCCTAAACCTACCTGATCTTCTCCAAAACCCACAATTCACTCCTATTTAACATAATGACAAACAAGAACAAAACAAAACCTAATGGAGACCCCAAAACACGTCAAAAACACCCCAACAAATATCGGCATCACCCCCAAAACTGGAAGAAAATACACCAAAACCATAGACCCACCCCAAAACCACCCTAAACCTACCTGATCTTCTCCAAAACCCCACAATCCACTCCTATTTAACATAATGACAAACAAGAACACAACAAAACCTAATGGAGACCCAAAACACGTCAAAAACACCCCAAAAAATATCGGCATCACCCCCAAAACTAGAAGAAAATACGCCAAAACCATAGACCCACCCCAAAACCACCCTAAACCTACCTGATGTTCTCCAAAACCCACAATCCACTCCTATTTAACATAATGACAAACAAGAACACAACAAAACCTAATGGAGACCCCAAAACACGTCAAAAACACCCCAAAAAATATCGGCATCACCCCCAAAACTGGAAGAAAATACGCCAAAACAATATACCCACCCCCAAAACCACCCTAAACCTACCTGATCTTCTCCAAAACCCACAATCCACTCCTATTTAACATAATGACAAACAAGAACACAACAAAACCTAATGGAGACCCCAAAACACGTCAAAAACAACACAAAAAATATCGGCATCACCCCCAAAACTGGAAGAAAATACGCCAAAACCATAGATCCACCCCAAAACCACCCTAAACCTACCTGATCTTCTCCAAAACCCACAATCCACTCCTATTTAACATAATGACAAACAAGAACACAACAAAACCTAATGGAGACCCCAAAACACGTCAAAAACACCCCAAAAAATATCGGCATCACCCCCAAAACTGGAAGAAAATACGCCAAAACCATAGACCCACCCCAAAACCACCCTAAACCTACCTGATGTTCTCCAAAACCCACAATTTACACTTTTCCAACACGATGACCAACGAGAACCCAACAAAACCCAACAGAGACCCAAAAAACATCAAAAACACCCCAAAAAAGAACGGCATCACCACCAAAACTCGAAGAAAATCCCCCAAAACCATAGATCCACCCCAAAACCACCCTAAACCTACCTGATCTTCTCCAAAACTCACAATCCACACCTATTTAACATAATGACCAACAAGAACACAACAAAACCTAATGGAGACCCCAAAACACGTCAAAAACACCCCAAACAAGAACGGCATCACTCCCAAAACTCGAAGAAAATACGCCAAAACCATAGATCCACCCCAAAACCACCCTAAACCTACCTGATCTTCTCCAAAACCCACAATCCACTCCTATTTAACATAATGACAAACAAGAACACAACAAAACCTAATGGAGACCCCAAAACACGTCAAAAACACCCCAAACAAGAACGGCATCACCACCAAAACTGGAAGAAAATACGCCAAAACAATAGACACACCCCAAAACCACCTAAACCTACCTGATCTTCTCCAAAACCCACAATCCACTCCTATTTAACATAATGACAAACAAGAACACAACAAAACCTAATGGAGACCCCAAAACACGTCAAAAACACCCCAAAAAATATCGGCATCACCCCCAAAACTGGAAGAAAATACGCCAAAACCATAGATCCACCCCAAAACCACCCTAAACCTACCTGATCTTCTCCAAAACCCACAATCCACTCCTATTTAACATAATGACAAACAAGAACACAACAAAACCTAATGGAGACCCCAAAACACGTCAAAACACCCCAAAAAATATCGGCATCACCCCCAAAACTGGAAGAAAATACGCCAAAACCATAGATCCACCCCAAAACCACCCGAAACCTACCTGATGTTCTACAAAACCCACAATTTACCCTTTTCCAACACGATGACCAACGAGAACCCAACAAAACCAAACAGAGACCCCAAAAAACGTCAAAAACACCCCAAACAAGAACGGCATCACCACCAAAACTGGAAGAAAATACACCAAAACCATAGATCCACCCCAAAACCACCCTAAACCTACCTGATGTTCTCCAAAACCCACAATCCACACCTATTTAACATAATGACCAACAAGAACACAACAAAACCTAATGGAGACCCCAAAACACGTCAAAAACACCCCAAAAAATATCGGCATCACCCCCAAAACTAGAAGAAAATACGCCAAAACCATAGACCCACCCCAAAACCACCCTAAACCTACCTGATGTTCTCCAAAACCCACAATCCACTCCTATTTAACATAATGACCAACAAGAACACAACAAAACCTAATGGAGACCCCAAAACACGTCAAAAACACCCCAAAAAATATCGGCATCACCCCCAAAACTGGAAGAAAATACGCCAAAACAATATACCCACCCCAAAACCACCCTAAACCTACCTGATCTTCTCCAAAACCCACAATCCACTCCTATTTAACATAATGACAAACAAGAACACAACAAAACCTAATGGAGACCCCAAAACGCGTCAAAAACACCCCAAAAAATATCGGCATCACCCCCAAAACTGGAAGAAAATACGCCAAAACCATAGATCCACCCCAAAACCACCCTAAACCTACCTGATGTTCTCCAAAACCCACAATCCACACCTATTTAACATAATGACAAACAAGAACACAACAAAACCTAATGGAGACCCCAAAACACGTCAAAAACACCCCAAAAAATATCGGCATCACCCCCAAAACTGGAAGAAAATACACCAAAACCATAGATCCACCCCAAAACCACCCTAAACCTACCTGATGTTCTACAAAACCCACAATTTACCCTTTTCCAACACGATGACCAACGAGAACCCAACAAAACCCAAAAGAGACCCAAAAAACGTCAAAAACATCCCAAACAAGAACGGCATCACCACCAAAACTCGAAGAAAATCCGCCAAAACCATAGATCCACCCCAAAACCACCCTAAACCTACCTGATGTTCTCCAAAACCCACAATCCAATCCTATTTAACATAATGACCAACAAGAACCCAACAAAACCTAATGGAGATCCCAAAACACGTCAAAAACACCCCAAAAAATATCGGCATCACCCCCAAAACTGGAAGAAAATACACCAAAAATATAGATCCACCCCAAAACCACCCTAAACCTACCTGATCTTCTCCAAAACCCACAATCCACTCCTATTTAACATAATGACAAACAAGAACAAAACAAAACCTAATGGAGACCCCAAAACACGTCAAAAACACCCCAAAAAATATCGGCATCACCCCCAAAACTGGAAGAAAATACACCAAAACCATAGATCCACCCCCAAAACCACCCTAAACCTACCTGATCTTCTCCAAAACCCACAATCCACTCCTATTTAACATAATGACAAACAAGAACACAACAAAACCAAATGGAGACCCCAAAACACGTCAAAAACACCCCAAACAAGAACGGCATCACCCCCAAAACTGGAAGAAAATCCCCCAAAACCATAGATCCACCCCAAAACCACCCTAAACCTACCTGATGTTCTCCAAAACCCACAATCCACTCCTATTTAACATAATGACAAACAAGAACACAACAAAACCTAATGGAGACCCCAAAAACACGTCAAAAACAACACAAAAAATATCGGCATCACCCCCAAAAATGGAAGAAAATACGCCAAAACCATAGATCCACCCCAAAACCACCCTAAACCTACCTGATGTTCTCCAAAACCCACAATCCACTCCTATTTAACATAATGAGAAACAAGAACACAACAAAACCTAATGGAGACCCCAAAACACGTCAAAAACACACCAAAAAATATCGGCATCACCCCCAAAACTAGAAGAAAATACGCCAAAACCATAGACCCACCCCAAAACCACCCTAAACCTACCTGATCTTCTCCAAAACCCACAGTTTAAACTTTTCCAACACGACGACCAACGAGAACCCAACAAAACCCAACAGAGACCCCAAAAAACGTCAAAAACACCCCAAAAAATATCGGCATCACCCCCAAAACTCGAAGAAAATCCGCCAAAACCATAGATCCACCCCCAAAAACCACCCTAAACCTACCTGATCTTCTCCAAAACCCACAATCCACTCCTATTTAACATAATGACAAACAAGAACACAACAAAACCTAATGGAGACCCCAAAACACGTCAAAAACACCCCAAAAAATATCGGCATCACCCCCAAACTGGAAGAAAATACGCCAAAACCATAGATCCACCCCAAAACCACCCTAAACCTACCTGATGTTCTCCAAAACCCACAATTTACACTTTTCCAACACGATGACCAACGAGAACCCAACAAAACCCAACAGAGACCACAAAAAACGTCAAAAACACCCCAAACAAGAACGGCATCACCCCCAAAACTGGAAGAAAATCCGCCAAAACTATAGATCCACCCCAAAACCACCCTAAACCTACCTGATCTTCTCCAAAACCCACAATCCACTCCTATTTAACATAATGACAAACAAGAACACAACAAAACCTAATGGAGACCCCAAAACACGTCAAAAACAACACAAAAAATATCGGCATCACCCCCAAAACTGGAAGAAAATACGCCAAAACCATAGATCCACCCCAAAACCACCCTAAACCTACCTGATCTTCTCCAAAACCCACAATCCACTCCTATTTAACATAATGACAAACAAGAACACAACAAAACCTAATGGAGACCCCAAAACACGTCAAAAACACCCCAAAAAATATCGGCATCACCCCCAAAACTGGAAGAAAATACGCCAAAACCATAGACCCACCCCAAAACCACCCTAAACCTACCTGATGTTCTCCAAAACCCACAATTTACACTTTTCCAACACGATGACCAACGAGAACCCAACAAAACCCAACAGAGACCCAAAAAACATCAAAAACACCCCAAACAAGAACGGCATCACCACCAAAACTGGAAGAAAATACACCAAAACCATAGATCCACCCCAAAACCACCCTAAACCTACCTGATCTTCTCCAAAACCCACAATCCACACCTATTTAACATAATGACCAACAAGAACACAACAAAACCTAATGGAGACCCCAAAACACGTCAAAAACACCCCAAACAAGAACGGCATCACTCCCAAAACTCGAAGAAAATACGCCAAAACCATAGATCCACCCCAAAACCACCCTAAACCTACCTGATCTTCTCCAAAACCCACAATCCACTCCTATTTAACATAATGACAAACAAGAACACAACAAAACCTAATGGAGACCCCAAAACACGTCAAAAACACCCCAAACAAGAACGGCATCACCACCAAAACTGGAAGAAAATACGCCAAACAATAGACACACCCCAAAACCACCCTAAACCTACCTGATCTTCTCCAAAACCCACAATCCACTCCTATTTAACATAATGACAAACAAGAACACAACAAAACCTAATGGAGACCCCAAAACACGTCAAAAACACCCCAAAAAATATCGGCATCACCCCCAAAACTGGAAGAAAATCCACCAAAACCATAGATCCACCCCAAAACCACCCTAAACCTACCTGATCTTCTCCAAAACCCACAATCCACTCCTATTTAACATAATGACAAACAAGAACACAACAAAACCTAATGGAGACCCCAAAACACGTCAAAAACACCCCAAAAAATATCGGCATCACCCCCAAAACTGGAAGAAAATACGCCAAAACCATAGATCCACCCCAAAACCACCCGAAACCTACCTGATGTTCTACAAAACCCACAATTTACCCTTTTCCAACACGATGACCAACGAGAACCCAACAAAACCCAACAGAGACCCAAAAAACGTCAAAAACACCCCAAAAAAGAACGGCATCACCACCAAAACTGGAAGAAAATACACCAAAACCATAGATCCACCCCAAAACCACCCTAAACCTACCTGATGTTCTCCAAAACCCACAATCCACACCTATTTAACATAATGACCAACAAGAACACAACAAAACCTAATGGAGACCCCAAAACACGTCAAAAACACCCCAAAAAATATCGGCATCACCCCCAAAACTAGAAGAAAATACGCCAAAACCATAGACACACCCCAAAACCACCCTAAACCTACCTGATCTTCTCCAAAACCCACAATCCACTCCTATTTAACATAATGACAAACAAGAACCCAACAAAACCTAATGGAGATCCCAAAACACGTCAAAAACACCCCAAAAAATATCGGCATCACCCCCAAAACTGGAAGAAAATACGCCAAAACCATAGACCCACCCCAAAACCACCCTAAACCTACCTGATCTTCTCCAAAACCCACAATCCACTCCTATTTAACATAATGACAAACAAGAACACAACAAAACCTAATGGAGACCCCAAAACACGTCAAAAACACCCCAAAAAATATCGGCATCACCCCCAAAACTGGAAGAAAATACACCAAAACCATAGATCCACCCCAAAACCACCCTAAACCTACCTGATCTTCTCCAAAACCCACAATCCACTCCTATTTAACATAATGACAAACAAGAACACAACAAAACCAAATGGAGACACCAAAACACGTCAAAAACACCCCAAACAAGAACGGCATAACCCCCAAAATTGGAAGAAAATCCACCAAAACCATAGATCCACCCCAAAACCACCCTAAACCTACCTGATCTTCTCCAAAACCCACAATTTACACTTTTCCAACACGATGAAAACGAGAACCCAACAAAACCCAACAGAGACCCCAAAAAACGTCAAAAACACCCCAAACAAGAACGGCATCACCCCCAAAACTGGAAGAAAATCCGCCAAAACCATAGATCCACCCCAAAACCACCCTAAACCTACCTGATCTTCTCCAAAACCCACAATCCACTCCTATTTAACATAATGACAAACAAGAACACAACAAAACCTAATGGAGACCCCAAAACACGTCAAAAACACCCCAACAAATATCGGCATCACCCCCAAAACTGGAAGAAAATACGCCAAAACCATAGATCCACCCCAAAACCACCCTAAACCTACCTGATGTTCTCCAAAACCCACAATTTACACTTTTCCAACACGATGACCAACGAGAACCCAACAAAACCCAACAGAGACCCCAAAAAACGTCAAAAACACCCCAAACAAGAACGGCATCACCCCCAAAACTGGAAGAAAATCCGCCAAAACTATAGATCCACCCCAAAACCACCCTAAACCTACCTGATCTTCTCCAAAACCCACAATCCACTCCTATTTAACATAATGACAAACAAGAACACAACAAAACCTAATGGAGACCCCAAAACACGTCAAAAACACCCCAAAAAATATCGGCATCACCCCCAAAACTGGAAGAAAATACGCCAAAACCATAGATCCACCCCAAAACCACCCTAAACCTACCTGATCTTCTCCAAAACCCACAATCCACTCCTATTTAACATAATGACAAACAAGAACACAACAAAACCTAATGGAGACCCCAAAACACGTCAAAAACACCCCAAAAAATATCGGCATCACCCCCAAAACTGGAAGAAAATACGCCAAAACCATAGACCCACCCCAAAACCACCCTAAACCTACCTGATCTTCTCCAAAACCCACAATCCACACCTATTTAACATAATGACAAACAAGAACACAACAAAACCTAATGGAGACCCCAAAACACGTCAAAAACACCCCAAAAAATATCGGCATCACCCCCAAAACTGGAAGAAAATACGCCAAAACCATAGATCCACCCCAAAACCACCCTAAACCTACCTGATCTTCTCCAAAACCCACAATCCACACCTATTTAACATAATGACCAACAAGAACCCAACAAAACCTAATGGAGACCCCAAAAAACGTCAAAAACACCCCAAACAAGAACGGCATCACCCCCAAAACTGGAAGAAAATACGCCAAAACCATAGATCCACCCCAAAACCACCCTAAACCTACCTGATGTTCTACAAAACCCACAATTTACACTTTTCCAACAAGATGACCAACGAGAACCCAACAAAACCAACAGAGACCCAAAAAACGTCAAAAACACCCCAAACAAGAACGGCATCACCACCAAAACTGGAAGAAAATACACCAAAACCATAGATCCAACCCAAAACCACCCTAAACCTACCTGATCTTCTCCAAAACCCACAAACCACACCTATTTAACATAATGACAAACAAGAACACAACAAAACCTAATGGAGATCCCAAAACACGTCAAAAACACCCCAAAAATATCGGCATCACCCCCAAAACTGGAAGAAAATCCCCCAAAACCATAGATCCACCCCAAAACCACCCTAAACCTACTTGATCTTCTCCAAAACCCACAATCCAATCCTATTTAACATAATGACAAACAAGAACACAACAAAACCTAATGGAGACCCCAAAACACGTCAAAAACACCACAAACAAGAACGGCATTACCCCCAAAATTGGAAGAAAATCCACCAAAACCATAGATCCACCCCAAAACCACCCTAAACCTACCTGATCTTCTCCAAAACCCACAATTTACCCTTTTCCAACACGATGACCAACGAGAACCCAACAAAACCCAACAGAGACCCCAAAAAACGTCAAAAACACCCCAAACAAGAACGGCATCACCACCAAAACTCGAAGAAAATCCGCCAAAACCATAGATCCACCCCAAAACCACCCTAAACCTACCTGATCTTCTCCAAAACCCACAATCCACACCTATTTAACATAATGACCAACAAGAACCCAACAAAACCTAATGGAGACCCCAAAACACGTCAAAAACACCCCAAAAAATATCGGCATCACCCCCAAAACTGGAAGAAAATACACCAAAACCATAGATCCACACCAAACCACCCTACACCTACCTGATGTTCTACAAAACCCACAATTTACCCTTTTCCAACACGATGACCAACGAGAACCCAACAAAACCCAAAAGAGACCCAAAAAACGTCAAAAACACCCCAAACAAGAACGGCATCACCACCAAAACTCGAAGAAAATCCGCCAAAACCATAGATCCACCCCAAAACCACCCTAAACCTACCTGATGTTCTCCAAAACCCACAAACCACACCTATTTAACATAATGACCAACAAGAACCCAACAAAACCTAATGGAGATCCCAAAACACGTCAAAAACACCCCAAAAAATATCGGCATCACCCCCAAAACTGGAAGAAAATCCCCCAAAACCATAGATCCACCCCAAAACCACCCTAAACCTACCTGATCTTCTCCAAAACCCACAATCCACTCCTATTTAACATAATGACAAACAAGAACACAACAAAACCTAATGGAGACCCCAAAACACGTCAAAAACACCCCAAAAAATATCGGCATCACCCCCAAAACTGGAAGAAAATACACCAAAACCATAGATCCACCCCAAAACCACCCTAAACCTACCTGATCTTCTCCAAAACCCACAATCCACTCCTATTTAACATAATGACAAACAAGAACACAACAAAACCAAATGGAGACCCCAAAACACGTCAAAAACACCCCAAACAAGAACGGCATAACCCCCAAAATTGGAAGAAAATCCACCAAAACCATAGATCCACCCCAAAACCACCCTAAACCTACCTGATCTTCTCCAAAACCCACAATTTACACTTTTCCAACACGATGAAAACGAGAACCCAACAAAACCCAACAGAGACCCCAAAAAACGTCAAAAACACCCCAAACAAGAACGGCATCACCCCCAAAACTGGAAGAAAATCCGCCAAAACCATAGATCCACCCCAAAACCACCCTAAACCTACCTGATCTTCTCCAAAACCCACAATCCACTCCTATTTAACATAATGACAAACAAGAACACAACAAAACCTAATGGAGACCCCAAAACACGTCAAAAACACCCCAAAAAATATCGGCATCACCCCCAAAACTGGAAGAAAATACGCCAAAACCATAGATCCACCCCAAAACCACCCTAAACCTACCTGATGTTCTCCAAAACCCACAATTTACACTTTTCCAACACGATGACCAACGAGAACCCAACAAAACCCAACAGAGACCCCAAAAAACGTCAAAAACACCCCAAACAAGAACGGCATCACCCCCAAAACTGGAAGAAAATCCGCCAAAACTATAGATCCACCCCAAAACCACCCTAAACCTACCTGATCTTCTCCAAAACCCACAATCCACTCCTATTTAACATAATGACAAACAAGAACACAACAAAACCTAATGGAGACCCCAAAACAAGTCAAAAACACCCCAAAAAATATCGGCATCACCCCCAAAACTGGAAGAAAATACGCCAAAACCATAGATCCACCCCAAAACCACCCTAAACCTACCTGATGTTCTACAAAACCCACAATTTACCCTTTTCCAACACGATGACCAACGAGAACCCAACAAAACCCAACAGAGACCCAAAAAACGTCAAAAACACCCCAAACAAGAACGGCATCACCACCAAAACTGGAAGAAAATACACCAAAACCATAGATCCAACCCAAAACCACCCTAAACCTACCTGATCTTCTCCAAAACCCACAAACCACACCTATTTAACATAATGACAAACAAGAACACAACAAAACCTAATGGAGATCCCAAAACACGTCAAAAACACCCCAAAAAATATCGGCATCACCCCCAAAACTGGAAGAAAATCCCCCAAAACCATAGATCCACCCCAAAACCACCCTAAACCTACTTGATCTTCTCCAAAACCCACAATCCAATCCTATTTAACATAATGACAAACAAGAACACAACAAAACCTAATGGAGACCCCAAAACACGTCAAAAACACCCCAAAAAATATCGGCATCACCCCCAAAACTGGAAGAAAATACGCCAAAACAATAGACACACCCCAAAACCACCCTAAACCTACCTGATCTTCTCCAAAACCCACAATCCACTCCTATTTAACATAATGACAAACAAGAACACAACAAAACCTAATGGAGACCCCAAAACACGTCAAAAACACCACAAACAAGAACGGCATTACCCCCAAAATTGGAAGAAAATCCACCAAAACCATAGATCCACCCCAAAACCACCCTAAACCTACCTAATGTTCTCCAAAACCCACAATTTACCCTTTTCCAACACGATGACCAACGAGAACCCAACAAAACCCAACAGAGACCCCAAAAAACGTCAAAAACACCCCAAACAAGAACGGCATCACCACCAAAACTCGAAGAAAATCCGCCAAAACCATAGATCCACCCCAAAACCACCCTAAACCTACCTGATCTTCTCCAAAACCCACAATCCACACCTATTTAACATAATGACCAACAAGAACCCAACAAAACCTAATGGAGACCCCAAAACACGTCAAAAACACCCCAAAAAATATCGGCATCACCCCCAAAACTGGAAGAAAATACACCAAAACCATAGATCCACACCAAAACCACCCTACACCTACCTGATGTTCTACAAAACCCACAATTTACCCTTTTCCAACACGATGACCAACGAGAACCCAACAAAACCCAAAAGAGACCCAAAAAACGTCAAAAACACCCCAAACAAGAACGGCATCACCACCAAAACTCGAAGAAAATCCGCCAAAACCATAGATCCACCCCAAAACCACCCTAAACCTACCTGATGTTCTCCAAAACCCACAAACCACACCTATTTAACATAATGACCAACAAGAACCCAACAAAACCTAATGGAGATCCCAAAACACGTCAAAAACACCCCAACAAATATCGGCATCACCCCCAAAACTGGAAGAAAATACACCAAAACCATAGATCCACCCCAAAACCACCCTAAACCTACCTGATCTTCTCCAAAACCCACAATCCACTCCTATTTAACATAATGACAAACAAGAACACAACAAAACCTAATGGAGACCCCAAAACACGTCAAAAACACCCCAAAAAATATCGGCATCACCCCCAAAACTGGAAGAAAATACACCAAAACCATAGATCCACCCCAAAACCACCCTAAACCTACCTGATCTTCTCCAAAACCCACAATCCACTCCTATTTAACATAATGACAAACAAGAACACAACAAAACCAAATGGAGACCCCAAAACACGTCAAAAACACCCCAAACAAGAACGGCATAACCCCCAAAATTGGAAGAAAATCCACCAAAACCATAGATCCACCCCAAAACCACCCTAAACCTACCTGATCTTCTCCAAAACCCACAATTTACACTTTTCCAACACGATGAAAACGAGAACCCAACAAAACCCAACAGAGACCCCAAAAAACGTCAAAAACACCCCAAACAAGAACGGCATCACCCCCAAAACTGGAAGAAAATCCGCCAAAACCATAGATCCACCCCAAAACCACCCTAAACCTACCTGATCTTCTCCAAAACCCACAATCCACTCCTATTTAACATAATGACAAACAAGAACACAACAAAACCTAATGGAGACCCCAAAACACGTCAAAAACACCCCAAAAAATATCGGCATCACCCCCAAAACTGGAAGAAAATACGCCAAAACCATAGATCCACCCCAAAACCACCCTAAACCTACCTGATGTTCTCCAAAACCCACAATTTACACTTTTCCAACACGATGACCAACGAGAACCCAACAAAACCCAACAGAGACCCCAAAAAACGTCAAAAACACCCCAAACAAGAACGGCATCACCCCCAAAACTGGAAGAAAATCCGCCAAAACTATAGATCCACCCCAAAACCACCCTAAACCTACCTGATCTTCTCCAAAACCCACAATCCACTCCTATTTAACATAATGACAAACAAGAACACAACAAAACCTAATGGAGACCCCAAAACACGTCAAAAACACCCCAACAAATATCGGCATCACCCCCAAAACTGGAAGAAAATACGCCAAAACCATAGATCCACCCCAAAACCACCCTAAACCTACCTGATCTTCTCCAAAACCCACAATCCACTCCTATTTAACATAATGACAAACAAGAACACAACAAAACCTAATGGAGACCCCAAAACACGTCAAAAACACCCCAAAAAATATCGGCATCACCCCCAAAACTGGAAGAAAATACGCCAAAACCATAGACCCACCCCAAAACCACCCTAAACCTACCTGATCTTCTCCAAAACCCACAATCCACTCCTATTTAACATAATGACAAACAAGAACACAACAAAACCTAATGGAGACCCCAAAACACGTCAAAAACACCCCAAAAAATATCGGCATCACCCCCAAAACTGGAAGAAAATACGCCAAAACCATAGATCCACCCCAAAACCACCCTAAACCTACCTGATCTTCTCCAAAACCCACAATCCACTCCTATTTAACATAATGACAAACAAGAACACAACAAAACCTAATGGAGACCCCAAAACAAGTCAAAAACACCCCAAAAAATATCGGCATCACCCCCAAAACTGGAAGAAAATACGCCAAAACCATAGATCCACCCCAAAACCACCCTAAACCTACCTGATGTTCTACAAAACCACAATTTACCCTTTTCCAACACGATGACCAACGAGAACCCAACAAAAACCCAACAGAGACCCAAAAAACGTCAAAAACACCCCAAACAAGAACGGCATCACCACCAAAACTGGAAGAAAATACACCAAAACCATAGATCCAACCCAAAACCACCCTAAACCTACCTGATCTTCTCCAAAACCCACAAACCACACCTATTTAACATAATGACAAACAAGAACACAACAAAACCTAATGGAGATCCCAAAACACGTCAAAAACACCCCAAAAAATATCGGCATCACCCCCAAAACTGGAAGAAAATCCCCCAAAACCATAGATCCACCCCAAAACCACCCTAAACCTACCTGATCTTCTCCAAAACCCACAATCCAATCCTATTTAACATAATGACAAACAAGAACACAACAAAACCTAATGGAGACCCCAAAACACGTCAAAAACACCCCAAAAAATATCGGCATCACCCCCAAAACTGGAAGAAAATACGCCAAAACAATAGACACACCCCAAAACCACCCTAAACCTACCTGATCTTCTCCAAAACCCACAATCCACTCCTATTTAACATAATGACAAACAAGAACACAACAAAACCTAATGGAGACCCCAAAACACGTCAAAAACACCACAAACAAGAACGGCATTACCCCCAAAATTGGAAGAAAATCCACCAAAACCATAGATCCACCCCAAAACCACCCTAAACCTACCTAATGTTCTCCAAAACCCACAATTTACCCTTTTCCAACACGATGACCAACGAGAACCCAACAAAACCCAACAGAGACCCCAAAAAACGTCAAAAACACCCCAAACAAGAACGGCATCACCCCCAAAACTGGAAGAAAATACGCCAAAACCATAGATCCACCCCAAAACCACCCTAAACCTACCTGATCTTCTCCAAAACCCACAATCCACACCTATTTAACATAATGACAAACAAGAACCAAACAAAACCTAATGGAGACCCCAAAACACGTCAAAAACACCCCAAAAAATATCGGCATCACCCCCAAAACTGGAAGAAAATACACCAAAAATATAGATCCACCCCAAAACCACCCTAAACCTACCTGATCTTCTCCAAAACCCACAATTTACCCTTTTCCAACACGATGACCAACGAGAACCCAACAAAACCAAACAGAGACCAAAAAAAACGTCAAAAACACCCCAAAAAATATCGGCATCACCCCCAAAACTGGAAGAAAATACGCCAAAACCATAGATCCACCCCAAAACCACCCTAAACCTACCTGATCTTCTCCAAAACCCACAATTTACCCTTTTCCAACACGATGACCAACGAGAACCCAACAAAACACAACAGAGACCCCAAAACACGTCAAAAACACCCCAAACAAGAACGGCATCACCACCAAAACTGGAAGAAAATCCCCCAAAACAATAGATCCACCCCAAAACCACCCTAAACCTACCTGATATTCTACAAAACCCACAATCCACTCCTATTTAACATAATGACAAACAAGAACCAAACAAAACCTAATGGAGACCCCAAAACACGTCAAAAACACCCCAAAAAATATCGGCATCACCCCCAAAACTGGAAGAAAATACGCCAAAACCATAGATCCACCCCAAAACCACCCTAAACCTACCTGATCTTCTCCAAAACCCACAATTTACCCTTTTCCACCATAATGACCAACGAGAACCCAACAAAACCAAACAGAGACCCCAAAACACGTCAAAAACAACTCAAAAAAGAACAGGATCACACCAAAAAATAGAAGAAAACCCCAAATACCATAGATCCACCCCAAAACCACCCTAAACCTTCCTGATGTTCTCCAAAACCCACAATTTACCCTTTTCCAACACGATGACAAACGAGAACCCAACAAAACCCAACAGAGACCCCAAAAAACATCAAAAACACCCCAAACAAGAACGGCATCACCCCCAAAACTCGAAGAAAATCCGCCAAAACCATAGATCCACCCAAAAACCACCCTAAACCTACCTGATGTTCTCCAAAACCCACAATTTACGCTTTTTCACCATGATGACGAACAAGAACCAAACTAAAACCCAAAGGAGAACCCAGAACACGTCAAAAACACAACTAAATAAAACGAGATAACCCCCAAAACTGAAAGAAAATACACCAAAACCATAGATACACGCCAAAACCACCCTAAACCCACCTGATGTTCTCCAAAACCCACAATCCACACCTATTTAACATAATGACCAACGAGAACCCAACAAAACCCAACGGAGACCCCAAAACACGTTAAAAACACCCCAAAAAAGAACGGCATCACCCCCAAAACTGGAAGAAAACCCCAAATACCATAGATCCACCCCAAGGACACCCTAAACCTACCTGATGTTCTCCTAATCCCAAAGCACACTCCCAACCACCATAAAACGCATTAGGAACTCAACGAAACGCAACGGAAACCCCAAAACACTTCAAAATCACACGAAGAAAGGAGAGGATCACTCTCCAAAATAGAAGAAAACCCCAAATACCATGAATCCACGCGAAAAGTCCCCCTAAACCTACCTGAAGTTCTCCAAAACCCACAATTTACCCTTTTACAACACGATGACCATGGAAAACCAAATGAAACACAACGGAGACCCCAAAACACGTCAAAAACAACACAAAAAGTCCAGGATCATCCCACCCCCCTCCAAAAAAAAAAAAAAAAAAAAAATGAGTACCATATATCCACCCCAAAACCACCCTAAACCTACCTGATATTCTACAAAACCCACAATTTACACTTTTCCACCATGATGACCAACGAGAACCCAACAAAACCCAACAGAGACCAAAAAAAACGTCAAAAACACCCCAAAAAATATCGGCATCACCCCCAAAACTGGAAGAAAATCCACCAAAACCATAGATCCACCCCAAAACCACCCGAAACCTACCTGATGTTCTCCAAAACCCACAATTTACCCTTTTCCAACACGATGACCAACGAGAACCCAACAAAACCTAACAGAGACCCCAAAAAACGTCAAAAACACCCCAAACAAGAACGGCATCACCCCCAAAACTGGAAGAAAATCCCCCAAAACCATAGATCCACCCCAAAACCACCCTAAACCTACCTGATCTTCTCCAAAACCCACAATTTACCCTTTTCAAACACGATGACCAACGAGAACCCAACAAAACCCAACAGAGACCAAAAAAAACGTCAAAAACACCCCAAAAAATATCGGCATCACCCCCAAAACTGGAAGAAAATCCGCCAAAACCATAGATCCACCCCAAAACCACCCTAAACCTACCTGATCTTCTCCAAAACCCACAATTTACCCTTTTCCAACACGATGACCAACGAGAACCCAACAAAACCCAACAGAGACCCCAAAACACGTCAAAAACACCCCAAACAAGAACGGCATCACCCCCAAAACTGGAAGAAAATCCCCCAAAACAATAGATCCACCCCAAAACCACCCTAAACCTACCTGATATTCTACAAAACCCACAATCCACTCCTATTTAACATAATGACAAACAAGAACAAAACAAAACCTAATGGAGACCCCAAAACACGTCAAAAACACCCCAAAAAATATCGGCATCACCCCCAAAACTGGAAGAAAATACGCCAAAACCATAGATCCACCCCAAAACCACCCTAAACCTACCTGATCTTCTCCAAAACCCACAATTTACCCTTTTCCACCATAATGACCAACGAGAACCCAACAAAACCAAACAGAGACCCCAAAACACGTCAAAAACAACTCAAAAAAGAACAGGATCACACCAAAAAATAGAAGAAAACCCCAAATACCATAGATCCACCCCAAAACCACCCTAAACATTCCTGATGTTCTCCAAAACCCACAATTTACCCTTTTCCAACACGATGACAAACGAGAACCCAACAAAACCCAACAGAGACCCCAAAAAACATCAAAAACACCCCAAACAAGAACGGCATCACCCCCAAAACTCGAAGAAAATCCGCCAAAACCATAGATCCACCCCAAAACCACCCTAAACCTACCTGATCTTCTCCAAAACCCACAATCCACTCCTATTTAACATAATGACAAACAAGAACACAACAAAACCTAATGGAGACCCCAAAACACGTCAAAAACACCCCAAAAAATATCGGCATCACCCCCAAAACTGGAAGAAAATACGCCAAAACCATAGATCCACCCCAAAACCACCCTAAACCTACCTGCTGTTCTCCAAAACCCACAATCCACTCCTATTTAACATAATGACAAACAAGAACACAACAAAACCTAATGGAGACCCCAAAACACGTCAAAAACACCCCAAAAAATATCGGCATCACCCCCAAAACTCGAAGAAAATACGCCAAAACCATAGATCCACCCCAAAACCACCCTAAACCTACCTGATCTTCTCCAAAACCCACAATCCACACCTATTTAACATAATGACAAACAAGAACCAAACAAAACCTAATGGAGACCCAAAACACGTCAAAAACACCCCAACAAATATCGGCATCACCCCCAAAACTGGAAGAAAATACACCAAAACCATAGATCCACCCCAAAACCACCCTAAACCTACCTGATGTTCTCCAAAACCCACAATTTACACTTTTCAAACACGATGACCAACGAGAACCCAACAAAACCCAACAGAGACCAAAAAAAACGTCAAAAACACCCCAAAAAATATCGGCATCACCCCCAAAACTGGAAGAAAATACGCCAAAACCATAGATCCACCCCAAAACCACCCTAAACCTACCTGATCTTCTCCAAAACCCACAATCCACTCCTATTTAACATAATGACAAACAAGAACACAACAAAACCTAATGGAGACCCCAAAACACGTCAAAAACACCCCAAAAAATATCGGCATCACCCCCAAAACTGGAAGAAAATACGCCAAAACAATAGACCCACCCCAAAACCACCCTAAACCTACCTGATCTTCTCCAAAACCCACAATCCACTCCTATTTAACATAATGACAAACAAGAACACAACAAAACCTAATGGAGATCCCAAAACACGTCAAAAACACCCCAAAAAATATCGGCATCACCCCCAAAACTGGAAGAAAATACGCCAAAACCATAGATCCACCCCAAAACCACCCTAAACCTACCTGATGTTCTCCAAAACCCACAATCCACACCTATTTAACATAATGACAAACAAGAACACAACAAAACCTAATGGAGACCCCAAAACACGTCAAAAACACCCCAAAAAATATTGGAATCACCCCCAAAACTGGAAGAAAATACGCCAAAACCATAGATCCACCCCAAAACCACCCTAAACCTCCGTGATGTTCTACAAAACCCACAATTTACCCTTTTCCAACACGATGAAAAACGAGAACCCAACAAAACCCAACAGAGACCCCAAAACACGTCAAAAACACCCCAAACAAGAACGGCATCACCCCCAAAACTGGAAGAAAATCCCCCAAAACCATAGATCCACAACAAAACCACCCTAAACCTACCTGATATTCTACAAAACCCACAATCCACTCCTATTTAACATAATGACAAACAAGAACCAAACAAAACCTAATGGAGACCCCAAAACACGTCAAAAACACCCCAAAAAATATCGGCATCACCCCCAAAACTGGAAGAAAATACGCCAAAACCATAGATCCACCCCAAAACCACCCTAAACCTACCTGATCTTCTCCAAAACCCACAATTTACCCTTTTCCACCATAATGACCAACGAGAACCCAACAAAACCAAACAGAGACCCCAAAACACGTCAAAAACAACTCAAAAAAGAACAGGATCACACCAAAAAATAGAAGAAAACCCCAAATACCATAGATCCACCCCAAAACCACCCTAAACCTTCCTGATGTTCTCCAAAACCCACAATTTACCCTTTTCCAACACGATGACAAACGAGAACCCAACAAAACCCAACAGAGACCCCAAAAAACATCAAAAACACCCCAAACAAGAACGGCATCACCCCCAAAACTCGAAGAAAATCCGCCAAAACCATAGATACACCCCAAAACCACCCTAAACCTACCTGATGTTCTCCAAAACCCACAATTTACGCTTTTTCACCATGATGACGAACAAGAACCAAACTAAAACCCAAAGGAGAACCCAGAACACGTCAAAAACACAACTAAATAAAACGAGATAACCCCCAAAACTGAAAGAAAACACACCAAAACCATAGATACACGCCAAAACCACCCTAAACCCACCTGATGTTCTCCAAAACCCACAATCCACACCTATTTAACATAATGACCAACGAGAACCCAACAAAACCCAACGGAGACCCCAAAACACGTTAAAAACACCCCAAAAAAGAACGGCATCACCCCCAAAACTCGAAGAAAACCCCAAATACCATAGATCCACCCCAAAACAAACCCTAAACCTACCTGATGTTCTCCTAATCCCAAAGCACACTCCCAACCACCATAAAACGCATTAGGAACTCAACGAAACGCAACGGAAACCCCAAAACACTTCAAAAATCACACGAAGAAAGGAGAGGATCACTCTCCAAAATAGAAGAAAACCCCAAATACCATGAATCCACGCGAAAAGTCCCCCTAAACCTACCTGAAGTTCTCCAAAACCCACAATTTACCCTTTTACAACACGATGACCATGGAAAACCAAATGAAACACAACGGAGACCCCAAAACACGTCAAAAACAACACAAAAAGTCCAGGATCATCCCACCCCCCCTCCAAAAAAAAAAAAAAAAAAAAAAATGAGTACCATATATCCACCCCAAAACCACCCTAAACCTACCTGATATTCTACAAAACCCACAATTTACACTTTTCCACCATGATGACCAACGAGAACCCAACAAAACCAAACAGAGACCCCAAAAACCTTAAAAAACACCCCAAACAAAAATGGCATCAACCCCAAAACTGGAAGAAAATCCCCCAAAAACCACAGATAAACCCCAAAACCACCCTACACCTACCTGATGTTCTCCAAAACCCACAATTTACACTTTTCCAACACGATGACCAACGAGAACCCAACAAAACCAAACAGAGACCCCAAAAACCTTAAAAAAGACCCCAAACAAAAATGGCATCACCCCCAAAACTGGAAGAAAATCCCCCAAAACCATAGATCCACCCCAAAACCACCCGAAACCTACCTGATGTTCTCCAAAACCCACAATTTACCCTTTTCCAACACGATGACCAACGAGAACCCAACAAAACCTAACAGAGACCCCAAAAAACGTCAAAAACACCCCAAACAAGAACGGCATCACCCCCAAAACTGGAAGAAAATCCGCCAAAACCATAGATCCACCCCAAAACCACCCTAAACCTACCTGATCTTCTCCAAAACCCACAATTTACCCTTTTCAAACACGATGACCAACGAGAACCCAACAAAACCCAACAGAGACCAAAAAAAACGTCAAAAACACCCCAAAAAATATCGGCATCACCCCCAAAACTGGAAGAAAATCCGCCAAAACCATAGATCCACCCCAAAACCACCCTAAACCTACCTGATGTTCTCCAAAACCCACAATTTACCCTTTTCCAACACGATGACCAACGAGAACCCAACAAAACCAAACAGAGACCCCAAAAACCTTAAAAAACACCCCAAACAAAAATGGCATCACCCCAAAACTGGAAGAAAATACGCCAAAACCATAGACCCACCCCAAAACCACCCTAAACCTACCTGATCTTCTCCAAAACCCACAATCCACTCCTATTTAACATAATGACGAACAAGAACACAACAAAACCTAATGGAGATCCCAAAACACGTCAAAAACACCCCAAAAAATATCGGCATCACCCCCAAAACTGGAAGAAAATACGCCAAAACCATAGATCCACCCCAAAACCACCCTAAACCTACCTGCTGTTCTCCAAAACCCACAATCCACTCCTATTTAACATAATGACAAACAAGAACACAACAAAACCAAATGGAGACCCCAAAACACGTCAAAAACACCCCAAACAAGAACGGCATAACCCCCAAAATTGGAAGAAAATCCACCAAAACCATAGATCCACCCCAAAACCACCCTAAACCTACCTGATCTTCTCCAAAACCCACAATTTACACTTTTCCAACACGATGAAAACGAGAACCCAACAAAACCCAACAGAGACCCCAAAAAACGTCAAAAACACCCCAAACAAGAACGGCATCACCCCCAAAACTGGAAGAAAATCCCCCCTAAACCATAGATCCACCCCAAAACCACCCTAAACCTACCTGATGTTCTCCAAAACCCACAATCCACTCCTATTTAACATAATGACAAACAAGAACACAACAAAACCTAATGGAGACCCCAAAACACGTCAAAAACAACACAAAAAATATCGGCATCACCCCCAAAACTGGAAGAAAATACGCCAAAACCATAGATCCACCCCAAAACCACCCTAAACCTACCTGATGTTCTCCAAAACCCACAATTTACCCTTTTCCAACACAATGACCAACGAGAACCCTATAAAACCCAACAGAGACCCAAAAAACGTCAAAAACACCCCAAACAAGAACGGCATCACCCCCAAAACTGGAAGAAAATCCGCCAAAACCATAGATCCACCCCAAAACCACCCTAAACCTACCTGATCTTCTCCAAAACCCACAATCCACTCCTATTTAACATAATGACAAACAAGAACACAACAAAACCTAATGGAGACCCCAAAACACGTCAAAAACACCCCAAAAATATCGGCATCACCCCCAAAACTGGAAGAAAATACGCCAAAACCATAGATCCACCCCAAAACCACCCTAAACCTACCTGATGTTCTCCAAAACCCACAATTTACACTTTTCCAACACGATGACCAACGAGAACCCAACAAAACCCAACAGAGACCCCAAAAAACGTCAAAAACACCCCAAACAAGAACGGCATCACCCCCAAAACTGGAAGAAAATCCGCCAAAACTATAGATCCACCCCAAAACCACCCTAAACCTACCTGATCTTCTCCAAAACCCACAATCCACTCCTATTTAACATAATGACAAACAAGAACACAACAAAACCTAATGGAGACCCAAAACAAGTCAAAAACACCCCAAAAAATATCGGCATCACCCCCAAAACTGGAAGAAAATACGCCAAAACCATAGATCCACCCCAAAACCACCTAAACCTACCTGATGTTCTACAAAACCCACAATTTACCCTTTTCCAACACGATGACCAACGAGAACCCAACAAAACCCAACAGAGACCCAAAAACGTCAAAAACACCCCAAACAAGAACGGCATCACCACCAAAACTGGAAGAAAATACACCAAAACCATAGATCCAACCCAAAACCACCCTAAACCTACCTGATCTTCTCCAAAACCCACAAACCACACCTATTTAACATAATGACAAACAAGAACACAACAAAACCTAATGGAGATCCCAAAACACGTCAAAAACACCCCAAAAAATATCGGCATCACCCCCAAAACTGGAAGAAAATCCCCCAAAACCATAGATCCACCCCAAAACCACCCTAAACCTACTTGATCTTCTCCAAAACCCACAATCCAATCCTATTTAACATAATGACAAACAAGAACACAACAAAACCTAATGGAGACCCCAAAACACGTCAAAAACACCCCAAAAAATATCGGCATCACCCCCAAAACTGGAAGAAAATACGCCAAAACAATAGACACACCCCAAAACCACCCTAAACCTACCTGATCTTCTCCAAAACCCACAATCCACTCCTATTTAACATAATGACAAACAAGAACACAACAAAACCTAATGGAGACCCCAAAACACGTCAAAAACACCACAAACAAGAACGGCATTACCCCCAAAATTGGAAGAAAATCCACCAAAACCATAGATCCACCCCAAAACCACCCTAAACCTACCTAATGTTCTCCAAAACCCACAATTTACCCTTTTCCAACACGATGACCAACGAGAACCCAACAAAACCCAACAGAGACCCAAAAAACGTCAAAAACACCCCAAACAAGAACGGCATCACCACCAAAACTCGAAGAAAATCCGCCAAAACCATAGATCCACCCCAAAACCACCCTAAACCTACCTGATCTTCTCCAAAACCCACAATCCACACCTATTTAACATAATGACCAACAAGAACCCAACAAAACCTAATGGAGACCCCAAAACACGTCAAAAACACCCAAAAAATATCGGCATCACCCCCAAAACTGGAAGAAAATACACCAAAACCATAGATCCACACCAAAACCACCCTACACCTACCTGATGTTCTACAAAACCCACAATTTACCCTTTTCCAACACGATGACCAACGAGAACCCAACAAACCCAAAAGAGACCCAAAAAACGTCAAAAACACCCCAAACAAGAACGGCATCACCACCAAAACTCGAAGAAAATCCGCCAAAACCATAGATCCACCCCAAAACCACCCTAAACCTACCTGATGTTCTCCAAAACCCACAAACCACACCTATTTAACATAATGACCAACAAGAACCCAACAAAACCTAATGGAGATCCCAAAAACACGTCAAAAACACCCCAAAAAATATCGGCATCACCCCCAAAACTGGAAGAAAATACACCAAAACCATAGATCCACCCCAAAACCACCCTAAACCTACCTGATCTTCTCCAAAACCCACAATCCACTCCTATTTAACATAATGACAAACAAGAACACAACAAAACCTAATGGAGACCCCAAAACACGTCAAAAACACCCCAAAAAATATCGGCATCACCCCAAAACTGGAAGAAAATACACCAAAACCATAGATCCACCCCAAAACCACCCTAAACCTACCTGATCTTCTCCAAAACCCACAATCCACTCCTATTTAACATAATGACAAACAAGAACACAACAAAACCAAATGGAGACCCCAAAACACGTCAAAAACACCCCAAACAAGAACGGCATAACCCCCAAAATTGGAAGAAAATCCACCAAAACCATAGATCCACCCCAAAACCACCCTAAACCTACCTGATCTTCTCCAAAACCCACAATTTACACTTTTCCAACACGATGAAAACGAGAACCCAACAAAACCCAACAGAGACCCCAAAAAACGTCAAAAACACCCCAAACAAGAACGGCATCACCCCCAAAACTGGAAGAAAATCCGCCAAAACCATAGATCCACCCCAAAACCACCCTAAACCTACCTGATCTTCTCCAAAACCCACAATCCACTCCTATTTAACATAATGACAAACAAGAACACAACAAAACCTAATGGAGACCCCAAAACACGTCAAAAACACCCCAAAAAATATCGGCATCACCCCCAAAACTGGAAGAAAATACGCCAAAACCATAGATCCACCCCAAAACCACCCTAAACCTACCTGATGTTCTCCAAAACCCACAATTTACACTTTTCCAACACGATGACCAACGAGAACCCAACAAAACCCAACAGAGACCCCAAAAAACGTCAAAAACACCCCAAACAAGAACGGCATCACCCCCAAAACTGGAAGAAAATCCGCCAAAACTATAGATCCACCCCAAAACCACCCTAAACCTACCTGATCTTCTCCAAAACCCACAATCCACTCCTATTTAACATAATGACAAACAAGAACACAACAAAACCTAATGGAGACCCCAAAACACGTCAAAAACACCCCAACAAATATCGGCATCACCCCCAAAACTGGAAGAAAATACGCCAAAACCATAGATCCACCCCAAAACCACCCTAAACCTACCTGATCTTCTCCAAAACCCACAATCCACTCCTATTTAACATAATGACAAACAAGAACACAACAAAACCTAATGGAGACCCCAAAACACGTCAAAAACACCCCAAAAAATATCGGCATCACCCCCAAAACTGGAAGAAAATACGCCAAAACCATAGACCCACCCCAAAACCACCCTAAACCTACCTGATCTTCTCCAAAACCCACAATCCACTCCTATTTAACATAATGACAAACAAGAACACAACAAAACCTAATGGAGACCCCAAAACACGTCAAAAACACCCCAAAAAATATCGGCATCACCCCCAAAACTGGAAGAAAATACGCCAAAACCATAGATCCACCCCAAAACCACCCTAAACCTACCTGATCTTCTCCAAAACCCACAATCCACTCCTATTTAACATAATGACAAACAAGAACACAACAAAACCTAATGGAGACCCCAAAACAAGTCAAAAACACCCCAAAAAATATCGGCATCACCCCCAAAACTGGAAGAAAATACGCCAAAACCATAGATCCACCCCAAAACCACCCTAAACCTACCTGATGTTCTACAAAACCCACAATTTACCCTTTTCCAACACGATGACCAACGAGAACCCAACAAAACCCAACAGAGACCCAAAAAACGTCAAAAACACCCCAAACAAGAACGGCATCACCACCAAAACTGGAAGAAAATACACCAAAACCATAGATCCAACCCAAAACCACCCTAAACCTACCTGATCTTCTCCAAAACCCACAAACCACACCTATTTAACATAATGACAAACAAGAACACAACAAAACCTAATGGAGATCCCAAAACACGTCAAAAACACCCCAAAAAATATCGGCATCACCCCCAAAACTGGAAGAAAATCCCCCAAAACCATAGATCCACCCCAAAACCACCCTAAACCTACCTGATCTTCTCCAAAACCCACAATCCAATCCTATTTAACATAATGACAAACAAGAACACAACAAAACCTAATGGAGACCCCAAAACACGTCAAAAACACCCCAAAAAATATCGGCATCACCCCCAAAACTGGAAGAAAATACGCCAAAACAATAGACACACCCCAAAACCACCCTAAACCTACCTGATCTTCTCCAAAACCCACAATCCACTCCTATTTAACATAATGACAAACAAGAACACAACAAAACCTAATGGAGACCCCAAAACACGTCAAAAACACCACAAACAAGAACGGCATTACCCCCAAAATTGGAAGAAAATCCACCAAAACCATAGATCCACCCCAAAACCACCCTAAACCTACCTAATGTTCTCCAAAACCCACAATTTACCCTTTTCCAACACGATGACCAACGAGAACCCAACAAAACCCAACAGAGACCCCAAAAAACGTCAAAAACACCCCAAACAAGAACGGCATCACCCCCAAAACTGGAAGAAAATACGCCAAAACCATAGATCCACCCCAAAACCACCCTAAACCTACCTGATCTTCTCCAAAACCCACAATCCACACCTATTTAACATAATGACAAACAAGAACCAAACAAAACCTAATGGAGACCCCAAAACACGTCAAAAACACCCCAAAAAATATCGGCATCACCCCCAAAACTGGAAGAAAATCCCCCAAAACCATAGATCCACCCCAAAACCACCCTAAACCTACCTGATCTTCTCCAAAACCCACAATCCAATCCTATTTAACATAATGACAAACAAGAACACAACAAAACCTAATGGAGACCCCAAAACACGTCAAAAACACCCCAAAAAATATCGGCATCACCCCCAAAACTGGAAGAAAATACGCCAAAACAATAGACACACCCCAAAACCACCCTAAACCTACCTGATCTTCTCCAAAACCCACAATCCACTCCTATTTAACATAATGACAAACAAGAACACAACAAAACCTAATGGAGACCCCAAAACACGTCAAAAACACCACAAACAAGAACGGCATTACCCCCAAAATTGGAAGAAAATCCACCAAAACCATAGATCCACCCCAAAACCACCCTAAACCTACCTAATGTTCTCCAAAACCCACAATTTACCCTTTTCCAACACGATGACCAACGAGAACCCAACAAAACCCAACAGAGACCCCAAAAAACGTCAAAAACACCCCAAACAAGAACGGCATCACCCCCAAAACTGGAAGAAAATACGCCAAAACCATAGATCCACCCCAAAACCACCCTAAACCTACCTGATCTTCTCCAAAACCCACAATCCACTCCTATTTAACATAATGACAAACAAGAACACAACAAAACCTAATGGAGACCCCAAAACACGTCAAAAACACCACAAACAAGAACGGCATTACCCCCAAAACTGGAAGAAAATACACCAAAAATATAGATCCACCCCAAAACCACCCTAAACCTACCTGATCTTCTCCAAAACCCACAATTTACCCTTTTCCAACACGATGACCAACGAGAACCCAACAAAACCAAACAGAGACCAAAAAAAACGTCAAAAACACCCCAAAAAATATCGGCATCACCCCCAAAACTGGAAGAAAATACGCCAAAACCATAGATCCACCCCAAAACCACCCTAAACCTACCTGATCTTCTCCAAAACCCACAATTTACCCTTTTCCAACACGATGACCAACGAGAACCCAACAAAACACAACAGAGACCCCAAAACACGTCAAAAACACCCCAAACAAGAACGGCATCACCACCAAAACTGGAAGAAAATCCCCCAAAACAATAGATCCACCCCAAAACCACCCTAAACCTACCTGATATTCTACAAAACCCACAATCCACTCCTATTTAACATAATGACAAACAAGAACCAAACAAAACCTAATGGAGACCCCAAAACACGTCAAAAACACCCCAAAAAATATCGGCATCACCCCCAAAACTGGAAGAAAATACGCCAAAACCATAGATCCACCCCAAAACCACCCTAAACCTACCTGATCTTCTCCAAAACCCACAATTTACCCTTTTCCACCATAATGACCAACGAGAACCCAACAAAACCAAACAGAGACCCCAAAACACGTCAAAAACAACTCAAAAAAGAACAGGATCACACCAAAAAATAGAAGAAAACCCCAAATACCATAGATCCACCCCAAAACCACCCTAAACCTTCCTGATGTTCTCCAAAACCCACAATTTACCCTTTTCCAACACGATGACAAACGAGAACCCAACAAAACCCAACAGAGACCCCAAAAAACATCAAAAACACCCCAAACAAGAACGGCATCACCCCCAAAACTCGAAGAAAATCCGCCAAAACCATAGATCCACCCAAAAACCACCCTAAACCTACCTGATGTTCTCCAAAACCCACAATTTACGCTTTTTCACCATGATGACGAACAAGAACCAAACTAAAACCCAAAGGAGAACCCAGAACACGTCAAAAACACAACTAAATAAAACGAGATAACCCCCAAAACTGAAAGAAAATACACCAAAACCATAGATACACGCCAAAACCACCCTAAACCCACCTGATGTTCTCCAAAACCCACAATCCACACCTATTTAACATAATGACCAACGAGAACCCAACAAAACCCAACGGAGACCCCAAAACACGTTAAAAACACCCCAAAAAAGAACGGCATCACCCCCAAAACTGGAAGAAAACCCCAAATACCATAGATCCACCCCAAGGACACCCTAAACCTACCTGATGTTCTCCTAATCCCAAAGCACACTCCCAACCACCATAAAACGCATTAGGAACTCAACGAAACGCAACGGAAACCCCAAAACACTTCAAAATCACACGAAGAAAGGAGAGGATCACTCTCCAAAATAGAAGAAAACCCCAAATACCATGAATCCACGCGAAAAGTCCCCCTAAACCTACCTGAAGTTCTCCAAAACCCACAATTTACCCTTTTACAACACGATGACCATGGAAAACCAAATGAAACACAACGGAGACCCCAAAACACGTCAAAAACAACACAAAAAGTCCAGGATCATCCCACCCCCCTCCAAAAAAAAAAAAAAAAAAAAAATGAGTACCATATATCCACCCCAAAACCACCCTAAACCTACCTGATATTCTACAAAACCCACAATTTACACTTTTCCACCATGATGACCAACGAGAACCCAACAAAACCCAACAGAGACCAAAAAAAACGTCAAAAACACCCCAAAAAATATCGGCATCACCCCCAAAACTGGAAGAAAATCCCCCAAAACCATAGATCCACCCCAAAACCACCCGAAACCTACCTGATGTTCTCCAAAACCCACAATTTACCCTTTTCCAACACGATGACCAACGAGAACCCAACAAAACCTAACAGAGACCCCAAAAAACGTCAAAAACACCCCAAACAAGAACGGCATCACCCCCAAAACTGGAAGAAAATCCCCCAAAACCATAGATCCACCCCAAAACCACCCTAAACCTACCTGATCTTCTCCAAAACCCACAATTTACCCTTTTCAAACACGATGACCAACGAGAACCCAACAAAACCCAACAGAGACCAAAAAAAACGTCAAAAACACCCCAAAAAATATCGGCATCACCCCCAAAACTGGAAGAAAATCCGCCAAAACCATAGATCCACCCCAAAACCACCCTAAACCTACCTGATCTTCTCCAAAACCCACAATTTACCCTTTTCCAACACGATGACCAACGAGAACCCAACAAAACCCAACAGAGACCCCAAAACACGTCAAAAACACCCCAAACAAGAACGGCATCACCCCCAAAACTGGAAGAAAATCCCCCAAAACAATAGATCCACCCCAAAACCACCCTAAACCTACCTGATATTCTACAAAACCCACAATCCACTCCTATTTAACATAATGACAAACAAGAACCAAAACAAAACCTAATGGAGACCCCAAAACACGTCAAAAACACCCCAAAAAATATCGGCATCACCCCCAAAACTGGAAGAAAATACGCCAAAACCATAGATCCACCCCAAAACCACCCTAAACCTACCTGATCTTCTCCAAAACCCACAATTTACCCTTTTCCACCATAATGACCAACGAGAACCCAACAAAACCAAACAGAGACCCCAAAACACGTCAAAAACAACTCAAAAAAGAACAGGATCACACCAAAAAATAGAAGAAAACCCCAAATACCATAGATCCACCCCAAAACCACCCTAAACATTCCTGATGTTCTCCAAAACCCACAATTTACCCTTTTCCAACACGATGACAAACGAGAACCCAACAAAACCCAACAGAGACCCCAAAAAACATCAAAAACACCCCAAACAAGAACGGCATCACCCCCAAAACTCGAAGAAAATCCGCCAAAACCATAGATCCACCCCAAAACCACCCTAAACCTACCTGATCTTCTCCAAAACCCACAATCCACTCCTATTTAACATAATGACAAACAAGAACACAACAAAACCTAATGGAGACCCCAAAACACGTCAAAAACACCCCAAAAAATATCGGCATCACCCCCAAAACTGGAAGAAAATACGCCAAAACCATAGATCCACCCCAAAACCACCCTAAACCTACCTGCTGTTCTCCAAAACCCACAATCCACTCCTATTTAACATAATGACAAACAAGAACACAACAAAACCTAATGGAGACCCCAAAACACGTCAAAAACACCCCAAAAAATATCGGCATCACCCCCAAAACTCGAAGAAAATACGCCAAAACCATAGATCCACCCCAAAACCACCCTAAACCTACCTGATCTTCTCCAAAACCCACAATCCACACCTATTTAACATAATGACAAACAAGAACCAAACAAAACCTAATGGAGACCCCAAAACACGTCAAAAACACCCCAACAAATATCGGCATCACCCCCAAAACTGGAAGAAAATACACCAAAACCATAGATCCACCCCAAAACCACCCTAAACCTACCTGATGTTCTCCAAAACCCACAATTTACACTTTTCAAACACGATGACCAACGAGAACCCAACAAAACCCAACAGAGACCAAAAAAAACGTCAAAAACACCCCAAAAAATATCGGCATCACCCCCAAAACTGGAAGAAAATACGCCAAAACCATAGATCCACCCCAAAACCACCCTAAACCTACCTGATCTTCTCCAAAACCCACAATCCACTCCTATTTAACATAATGACAAACAAGAACACAACAAAACCTAATGGAGACCCCAAAACACGTCAAAAACACCCCAAAAAATATCGGCATCACCCCCAAAACTGGAAGAAAATACGCCAAAACAATAGACCCACCCCAAAACCACCCTAAACCTACCTGATCTTCTCCAAAACCCACAATCCACTCCTATTTAACATAATGACAAACAAGAACACAACAAAACCTAATGGAGATCCCAAAACACGTCAAAAACACCCCAAAAAATATCGGCATCACCCCCAAAACTGGAAGAAAATACGCCAAAACCATAGATCCACCCCAAAACCACCCTAAACCTACCTGATGTTCTCCAAAACCCACAATCCACACCTATTTAACATAATGACAAACAAGAACACAAACAAAACCTAATGGAGACCCCAAAACACGTCAAAAACACCCCAAAAAATATTGGAATCACCCCCAAAACTGGAAGAAAATACGCCAAAACCATAGATCCACCCCAAAACCACCCTAAACCTCCGTGATGTTCTACAAAACCCACAATTTACCCTTTTCCAACACGATGAAAAACGAGAACCCAACAAAACCCAACAGAGACCCCAAAACACGTCAAAAACACCCCAAACAAGAACGGCATCACCCCCAAAACTGGAAGAAAATCCCCCAAAACCATAGATCCACAACAAAACCACCCTAAACCTACCTGATATTCTACAAAACCCACAATCCACTCCTATTTAACATAATGACAAACAAGAACCAAACAAAACCTAATGGAGACCCCAAAACACGTCAAAAACACCCCAAAAAATATCGGCATCACCCCCAAAACTGGAAGAAAATACGCCAAAACCATAGATCCACCCCAAAACCACCCTAAACCTACCTGATCTTCTCCAAAACCCACAATTTACCCTTTTCCACCATAATGACCAACGAGAACCCAACAAAACCAAACAGAGACCCCAAAACACGTCAAAAACAACTCAAAAAAGAACAGGATCACACCAAAAAATAGAAGAAAACCCCAAATACCATAGATCCACCCCAAAACCACCCTAAACCTTCCTGATGTTCTCCAAAACCCACAATTTACCCTTTTCCAACACGATGACAAACGAGAACCCAACAAAACCCAACAGAGACCCCAAAAAACATCAAAAACACCCCAAACAAGAACGGCATCACCCCCAAAACTCGAAGAAAATCCGCCAAAACCATAGATCCACCCAAAAACCACCCTAAACCTACCTGATGTTCTCCAAAACCCACAATTTACGCTTTTTCACCATGATGACGAACAAGAACCAAACTAAAACCCAAAGGAGAACCCAGAACACGTCAAAAACACAACTAAATAAAACGAGATAACCCCCAAAACTGAAAGAAAACACACCAAAACCATAGATACACGCCAAAACCACCCTAAACCCACCTGATGTTCTCCAAAACCCACAATCCACACCTATTTAACATAATGACCAACGAGAACCCAACAAAACCCAACGGAGACCCCAAAACACGTTAAAAACACCCCAAAAAAGAACGGCATCACCCCCAAAACTCGAAGAAAACCCCAAATACCATAGATCCACCCCAAAACAACCCTAAACCTACCTGATGTTCTCCTAATCCCAAAGCACACTCCCAACCACCATAAAACGCATTAGGAACTCAACGAAACGCAACGGAAACCCCAAAACACTTCAAAATCACACGAAGAAAGGAGAGGATCACTCTCCAAAATAGAAGAAAACCCCAAATACCATGAATCCACGCGAAAAGTCCCCCTAAACCTACCTGAAGTTCTCCAAAACCCACAATTTACCCTTTTACAACACGATGACCATGGAAAACCAAATGAAACACAACGGAGACCCCAAAACACGTCAAAAACAACACAAAAAGTCCAGGATCATCCCACCCCCCTCCAAAAAAAAAAAAAAAAAAAAATGAGTACCATATATCCACCCCAAAACCACCCTAAACCTACCTGATATTCTACAAAACCCACAATTTACACTTTTCCACCATGATGACCAACGAGAACCCAACAAAACCAAACAGAGACCCCAAAAACCTTAAAAAACACCCCAAACAAAAATGGCATCAACCCCAAAACTGGAAGAAAATCCCCCAAAACCACAGATAAACCCCAAAACCACCCTACACCTACCTGATGTTCTCCAAAACCCACAATTTACACTTTTCCAACACGATGACCAACGAGAACCCAACAAAACCAAACAGAGACCCCAAAAACCTTAAAAAAGACCCCAAACAAAAATGGCATCACCCCCAAAACTGGAAGAAAATCCCCCAAAACCATAGATCCACCCCAAAACCACCCGAAACCTACCTGATGTTCTCCAAAACCCACAATTTACCCTTTTCCAACACGATGACCAACGAGAACCCAACAAAACCTAACAGAGACCCCAAAAAACGTCAAAAACACCCCAAACAAGAACGGCATCACCCCCAAAACTGGAAGAAAATCCGCCAAAACCATAGATCCACCCCAAAACCACCCTAAACCTACCTGATCTTCTCCAAAACCCACAATTTACCCTTTTCAAACACGATGACCAACGAGAACCCAACAAAACCCAACAGAGACCAAAAAAAACGTCAAAAACACCCCAAAAAATATCGGCATCACCCCCAAAACTGGAAGAAAATCCGCCAAAACCATAGATCCACCCCAAAACCACCCTAAACCTACCTGATGTTCTCCAAAACCCACAATTTACCCTTTTCCAACACGATGACCAACGAGAACCCAACAAAACCAAACAGAGACCCCAAAACCTTAAAAAACACCCCAAACAAAAATGGCATCACCCCCAAAACTGGAAGAAAATACGCCAAAACCATAGACCCACCCCAAAACCACCCTAAACCTACCTGATCTTCTCCAAAACCCACAATCCACTCCTATTTAACATAATGACGAACAAGAACACAACAAAACCTAATGGAGATCCCAAAACACGTCAAAAACACCCCAAAAAATATCGGCATCACCCCCAAAACTGGAAGAAAATACGCCAAAACCATAGATCCACCCCAAAACCACCCTAAACCTACCTGCTGTTCTCCAAAACC
>NW_028181262.1:37500-95000 GCF_964211825.1 Aythya ferina | reverse complement strand
GTTCTTTTTTGGGGTGTTTTTGACGTGTTTTGGGGTTTCCGTTGCGTTATGTTGAGTTCCTAATAGGTTTTATGGTGGGTGGGAGTGGATTTTGGGATTTGGAGAAGATCAGGTAGGTTTAAGGATTTTCTTGGGGTTAAATCACGTATTTTCTTCTGATCCGGTTTGCTTTTGGGGTGTTTTTGAGGTGTTTTGGGGTTTCTGTTGCGTTTTGTTGAGTTCCTAATGGGTTTTATGGTGGTTGGGAGTGGACTTTGGGATTTGGAGAAGATCAGGTAGGTTTAGGGTGGTTTTGGGATTGGATCCATGCTTTTTGGGGATTTTCTTCCAGTTTTGGGGGTTATCCCGTTCTTTTTTGGGGTGTTTTTGACATGTTTTGATGTCTCTGTTGGGTTTTGTTGGGTTTTCTGTTGGCATCTTGGTGGAAAAGGGTAAATTGTGGGTTTTGGAGAACTTCAGGTAGGTTTAGGGGGACTTTTGGGGTGGATTCATGGTATTTGGGGTTTTCTTCTGTTTTTTGGGGAGATCCTGTTCTTTTTTTTTTTTTTTTTTTTTTTTTTTTTTTTTGACATGTTTTTTGTTTCCATTGGGTTTCGTTGGGTTTTCCATGGTCATCATGGTGGAAAAGGGTAAATTTGTGGGTTTTGGAGAACATCAGGTAGGTTTAGGCTGGTTTTGGGATTGGATCTGTGCTTTTGGGGATTTTCTTCCAGTTTATGGGTGATCCCTTTCTTTTTTGGGGTGTTTTTGACGTGTTTTGGTGTCTCCTTTTGGGTTTTCGTTTGGTTCATGTTGGTCATCATGGTGAAAATTGTAAATTTTTGGGGGGGGGGGGGAATTTTCTTCCAGTTTTGGGGGTGATCCCGTTCTTTTTTGGGGTGTTTTTGACATGTTTTGGGGTCTCTGTTGGGTTTTGTTGGGTTCTTGTGTTTCATCCTGTTGGAAAAGTTTAACTTGCGTGTTTTGGAGAACATCAGGTAGGTTTAGTGTCGTTTTGGGGTGGATCTATGTTTTTTGGGGATTTTCTTCCAGTTTTGGGGGTGATTCCGTTCTTGTTTGGGGTGTTTTTGACTTGTTTTGGGGTCTCCGTTGGGTTTTAGTTGGATTCTCGTTGGTCCTTAAGGGAAATGGGAGTGGATTGTGGGTTTTGAAGAAGATCAGGTGAGTTTAGGGTGGTTTTGCGGGGAAATTCATAGTTTTTGGTGTTTTTTCTTCTGATTCAGTTCTTTTTTGGGGTGTTTTTGACGTGTTTTGGGGTCTCCGTTGGTTTTTGTTGGGTTCTTGTTGTTCATCATGGTGAAAACGGGTAAATTGTGGGTATTGGAGAACATCAGGTAGGTTTAGGGGGACTTTTGGGGTGGATCAACGGCTTTTAGGGTTTTCTTTCGGTTTTGGGGGTGATCCCGCTTTTTTTTGTGGTGTTTTTGACGTGTTTTGGGGTTTCCGTTGCGTTTTGTTGATTTCCTAATGTGTTTTAAGTTTGTTGGGAGTGGACTTTGGGATTTGGAGAACATCAGGTAGGTTTAGTGTGGTTTTGGGGTGGATCTATGTTTTTTTGGGGTTTTTCTTTCTTTTTTAGGGGTTATCCTGTTCTTGTTTGGGGTGTTTTTGACTTGTTTTGGGGTCTCCGTTGGGTTTTAGTTGGATTCTCGTTGGTCCTTAAGGGAAATGGGAGTGGATTGTGGGTTTTGAAGAAGATCAGGTGAGTTTAGGGTGGTTTTGCGGGGAAATTCATAGTTTTTGGTGTTTTTTCTTCTGATTCAGTTCTTTTTTGGGGTGTTTTTAACATATTTTGGGGTTTCCGTTGGGTTTCGTTGGGTTTTCCGTGGTCATCATGGTGGAAAAGTGTAAATTGTGGGTTTTGGAGAACATCAGGTAGGTTTATGAGGACTTTTGGGGCAGATTCATGGTTTTTAGGGTTTTCTTCTGTTTTTTCTAGTGATCCAGTGTGTTTTCGGCGTGTTTTTGACGTGTTTTGTGGTCTCCGTTGGGTTTCGTTGGGTTTTCCGTGGTCATCATGGTGGAAAAGTGTAAATTGTGGGTTTTGGAGAACATCAGGTAGATTTAGGGTGTTTTTGGGTGGATCTATGGTTTTGGGGGATTTTGTTCCAGTTTTGGGGTGATCGAATTCATTTTTGGGGTGTTTCTGCCGTGTTTTGGGTTCTTCGTTGGGTTTCGTTGGGTTTTCCGTTGTCATCATGGTGGAAAAGGGTAAATTGTTGGTTTTGGAGAACATCAGGTAGGTTTAGGTTGGTTTTGGGATTGGATCTATGGTTTTGGGGGATTTTCTTTTGTTTTTGGGGGTGATCCCGTTCTTTTTTGGGGTGTTTTTGACGTGTTTTGGGGTCTCCGTTGGTATTCCTTGGGTTTTCCGTGGTCATGGTGGTGGGAAAATTGTAAATTGTGGGTTTTGGAGAACTTCAGGTAGGTTTAGGGGAATTTTGGGGTGGATTCATGGTATTTGGTCTTTTCTTCTGTTTTTTTTTGGGTGATCCTGTTCTTTTTCGGGGTGTTTATGACGTGTTTTGGGGTCTCCGTTGGGTTTTAGTTGGGTTCTTGTTGGTCATCATGGTGGAAAAGGGTAAATTGTTGGTTTTGGAGAACATCAGGTAGGTTTAGGGGGACTTTTGGGGCAGAGTCATGTTTTTTGGTGTTTTCTTCTGTTTCTTGGGGTGGTCCCGTTCTTTTTTGGGAAATTTTTGAGGTGTTTGGGGGTCTCCGTTGGGTTTTGTTGTGTACTCGTTGGTCATCGTGGTGGAAAATGGTAAATTGTGGGTTTTGGAGAACATCAGGTAGGTTTAGGGTGGTTTTGGGATTGGATCCGTGCTTTTTGGGGATTTTCTTCCAGTTTATGGGTGATCCCTTTATTTTTGGGGTGTTCTTGACGTGTTTTGGTGTCTCGTTTTGGGTTTTCGTTTGGTTCATGTTGGTCATCCTGGTGAAAAAGTGTAAATTGTGGGTTTTGGAGAACATCAGGTAGGTTTAGGGGGACTTTTGGTGTGGATCTATGGCTTTTGGGGTTTTCTTTCGTTTTTAGGGTTTATCCCGTTCTTGTTTTGGGTGTTTTTGACTTCTTTTGGGGTCTCCGTTGGGTTTCGTTGGGTTTTCCATGGTCATCATGTTGGAAAATTGTAAATTGTGGGTTTTGGAGAACTTCAGGTTGGTTTAGGGGGATTTTTGGTGTGGATCTATGTCTTTTGGGGTTTTCTTTCGTTGTTGGGGTTGAACCAGTTCTTTTTTGGGGTGTTTTTGACGTTTTTGGGGTCTCCGTTGGGTTTTGTTGGGTTCTCGTTGGTCGTTAAGCTAAATGGGAGTGGATTGTGGGTTTTGAAGAAGATCAGGTGAGTTTAGGGTGATTTGGGAGGGAAATGCATAGTTTTGTTTTTTTTTTTCTTCTGATCCAGTTCTTTTTTGGGGTGTTTTTGACGTGTTTTGGGGTTTCTGTTGCGTTTTGTTGAGTTCCTAATGGGTTTTATGGTGGGTGGGAGTGGATTGTGGGATTTGGAGAAGATCAGGTAGGTTTAAGGGTTTTCTTGGGGTTAAATCACGTATTTTCTTCTGATCCGGTTTGCTTTTGGGGTGTTTTTGAGGTGTTTTGGGGTTTCTGTTGCGTTTTGTTGAGTTCCTAATGGGTTTTATGGTGGTTGGGAGTGGACTTTGGGATTTGGAGAAGATCAGGTAGGTTTAGGGTGGTTTTGGGATTGGATCCATGCTTTTTGGGGATTTTCTTCCAGTTTTGGGGGTTATCCCGTTCTTTTTTGGGGTGTTTTTGACATGTTTTGATGTCTCTGTTGGGTTTTGTTGGGTTTTCTGTTGGCATCTTGGTGGAAAAGGGTAAATTGTGGGTTTTGGAGAACTTCAGGTAGGTTTAGGGGGACTTTTGGGGTGGATTCATGGTATTTGGGGTTTTCTTCTGTTTTTTTGGGGAGATCCTGTTCTTTTTTTTTTTTTTTTTTTTTTTTTTTTTTTTTTTTGACATGTTTTTTGTCTCCATTGGGTTTCGTTGGGTTTTCCATGGTCATCATGGTGGAAAAGGGTAAATTTGTGGGTTTTGGAGAACATCAGGTAGGTTTAGGCTGGTTTTGGGATTGGATCTGTGCTTTTTGGGGATTTTCTTCCAGTTTATGGGTGATCCCTTTCTTTTTTGGGGTGTTTTTGACGTGTTTTGGTGTCTCCTTTTGGGTTTTCGTTTGGTTCATGTTGGTCATCATGGTGAAAATTGTAAATTTTTTGGGGGGGGGAATTTTCTTCCAGTTTTGGGGGTGATTCCGTTCTTGTTTGGGGTGTTTTTGACTTGTTTTGGGGTCTCCGTTGGGTTTTAGTTGGATTCTCGTTGGTCCTTAAGGGAAATGGGAGTGGATTGTGGGTTTTGAAGAAGATCAGGTGAGTTTAGGGTGGTTTTGCGGGGAAATTCATAGTTTTTGGTGTTTTTTCTTCTGATTCAGTTCTTTTTTGGGGTGTTTTTGACGTGTTTTGGGGTCTCCGTTGGTTTTTGTTGGGTTCTTGTTGTTCATCATGGTGAAAACGGGTAAATTGTGGGTATTGGAGAACATCAGGTAGGTTTAGGGGGACTTTTGGGGTGGATCAACGGCTTTTAGGGTTTTCTTTCGGTTTTGGGGGTGATCCCGCTTTTTTTTGTGGTGTTTTTGACGTGTTTTGGGGTTTCCGTTGCGTTTTGTTGATTTCCTAATGTGTTTTAAGTTTGTTGGGAGTGGACTTTGGGATTTGGAGAACATCAGGTAGGTTTAGTGTGGTTTTGGGGTGGATCTATGTTTTTTTGGGGTTTTCTTTCTTTTTTAGGGGTTATCCTGTTCTTGTTTGGGGTGTTTTTGACTTGTTTTGGGGTCTCCGTTGGGTTTTAGTTGGATTCTCGTTGGTCCTTAAGGGAAATGGGAGTGGATTGTGGGTTTTGAAGAAGATCAGGTGAGTTTAGGGTGGTTTTGCGGGGAAATTCATAGTTTTTGGTGTTTTTTCTTCTGATTCAGTTCTTTTTTGGGGTGTTTTTAACATATTTTGGGGTTTCCGTTGGGTTTCGTTGGGTTTTCCGTGGTCATCATGGTGGAAAAGTGTAAATTGTGGGTTTTGGAGAACATCAGGTAGGTTTATGAGGACTTTTGGGGCAGATTCATGGTTTTTAGGGTTTTCTTCTGTTTTTCCTAGTGATCCAGTTGGTTTTCGGCGTGTTTTTGACGTGTTTTGTGGTCTCCGTTGGGTTTCGTTGGGTTTTCCGTGGTCATCATGGTGGAAAAGTGTAAATTGTGGGTTTTGGAGAACATCAGGTAGATTTAGGGTGTTTTTGGGTGGATCTATGGTTTTGGGGGATTTTGTTCCAGTTTTGGGGTGATCGAATTCATTTTTGGGGTGTTTCTGCCGTGTTTTGGGTTCTTCGTTGGGTTTCGTTGGGTTTTCCGTTGTCATCATGGTGGAAAAGGGTAAATTGTTGGTTTTGGAGAACATCAGGTAGGTTTAGGTTGGTTTTGGGATTGGATCTATGGTTTTGGGGGATTTTCTTTTGTTTTTGGGGTGATCCCGTTCTTTTTTGGGGTGTTTTTGACGTGTTTTGGGGTCTCCGTTGGTATTCCTTGGGTTTTCCGTGGTCATGGTGGTGGAAAATTGTAAATTGTGGGTTTTGGAGAACTTCAGGTAGGTTTAGGGGAATTTTGGGGTGGATTCATGGTATTTGGTCTTTTCTTCTGTTTTTTTTGGGTGATCCTGTTCTTTTTTGGGGTGTTTATGACGTGTTTTGGGGTCTCCGTTGGGTTTTAGTTGGGTTCTTGTTGGTCATCATGGTGGAAAAGGGTAAATTGTTGGTTTTGGAGAACATCAGGTAGGTTTAGGGGGACTTTTGGGGCAGAGTCATGTTTTTTGGTGTTTTCTTCTGTTTCTTGGGGTGGTCCCGTTCTTTTTTGGGAAATTTTTGAGGTGTTTGGGGGTCTCCGTTGGGTTTTGTTTTGTACTCGTTGGTCATCGTGGTGGAAAATGGTAAATTGTGGGTTTTGGAGAACATCAGGTAGGTTTAGGGTGGTTTTGGGATTGGATCCGTGCTTTTGGGGATTTTCTTCCAGTTTATGGGTGATCCCTTTATTTTTGGGGTGTTCTTGACGTGTTTTGGTGTCTCGTTTTGGGTTTTCGTTTGGTTCATGTTGGTCATCCTGGTGAAAAAGTGTAAATTGTGGGTTTTGGAGAACATCAGGTAGGTTTAGGGGGACTTTTGGTGTGGATCTATGGCTTTTGGGGTTTTCTTTCGTTTTTAGGGTTTATCCCGTTCTTGTTTTGGGTGTTTTTGACTTCTTTTGGGGTCTCCGTTGGGTTTCGTTGGGTTTTCCATGGTCATCATGTTGGAAAATTGTAAATTGTGGGTTTTGGAGATCATCAGGTAGGTTTAGGGTGGTTTTGGGGTGGATCTATGATTTTGAAGGATTTTCTTCCAATTTTGGGGGTGATCCCTTTCTTTTTTTTTTTTTTTTTTTTTTTTTTTTTTTTTTGATGTGTTTTGTGGTCTCCGTTGGGTTTCGTTGGGTTTTCCATGGTCATCAATGTGAAAAGTGTAAATTGTGGGTTTTGGAGAACTTCAGGTTGGTTTAGGGGGATTTTTGGTGTGGATCTATGTCTTTTGGGGTTTTCTTTCGTTGTTGGGGTTGAACCAGTTCTTTTTTGGGGTGTTTTTGACGTTTTTGGGGTCTCCGTTGGGTTTTGTTGGGTTCTCGTTGGTCGTTAAGCTAAATGGGAGTGGATTGTGGGTTTTGAAGAAGATCAGGTGAGTTTAGGGTGATTTGGGAGGGAAATGCATAGTTTTGTTTTTTTTTTCTTCTGATCCAGTTCTTTTTTGGGGTGTTTTTGACGTGTTTTGGGGTTTCCGTTGCGTTTTGTTGAGTTCCTAATGGGTTTTATGGTGGGTGGGAGTGGATTTTGGGATTTGGAGAAGATCAGGTAGGTTTAAGGGTTTTCTGGGGTTAAATCACGTATTTTCTTCTGATCCGGTTTGCTTTTGGGGTGTTTTTGAGGTGTTTTGGGGTTTCTGTTGCGTTTTGTTGAGTTCCTAATGGGTTTTATGGTGGTTGGGAGTGGACTTTGGGATTTGGAGAAGATCAGGTAGGTTTAGGGTGGTTTTGGGATTGGATCCATGCTTTTTGGGGATTTTCTTCCAGTTTTGGGGGTTATCCCGTTCTTTTTTGGGGTGTTTTTGACATGTTTTGATGTCTCTGTTGGGTTTTGTTGGGTTTTCTGTTGGCATCTTGGTGGAAAAGGGTAAATTGTGGGTTTTGGAGAACTTCAGGTTGGTTTAGGGGGATTTTTGGTGTGGATCTATGTCTTTTGGGGTTTTCTTTCGTTGTTGGGGTTGAACCAGTTCTTTTTTGGGGTGTTTTTGACGTTTTTGGGGTCTCCGTTGGGTTTTGTTGGGTTCTCGTTGGTCGTTAAGCTAAATGGGAGTGGATTGTGGGTTTTGAAGAAGATCAGGTGAGTTTAGGGTGATTTGGGAGGGAAATGCATAGTTTTGTTTTTTTTTTCTTCTGATCCAGTTCTTTTTTGGGGTGTTTTTGACGTGTTTTGGGGTTTCCGTTGCGTTTTGTTGAGTTCCTAATGGGTTTTATGGTGGGTGGGAGTGGATTTTGGGATTTGGAGAAGATCAGGTAGGTTTAAGGGTTTTCTTGGGGTTAAATCACGTATTTTCTTCTGATCCGGTTTGCTTTTGGGGTGTTTTTGAGGTGTTTTGGGGTTTCTGTTGCGTTTTGTTGAGTTCCTAATGGGTTTTATGGTGGTTGGGAGTGGACTTTGGGATTTGGAGAAGATCAGGTAGGTTTAGGGTGGTTTTGGGATTGGATCCATGCTTTTTGGGGATTTTCTTCCAGTTTGGGGGGTTATCCCGTTCTTTTTTGGGGTGTTTTTGACATGTTTTGATGTCTCTGTTGGGTTTTGTTGGGTTTTCTGTTGGCATCTTGGTGGAAAAGGGTAAATTGTGGGTTTTGGAGAACTTCAGGTAGGTTTAGGGGGACTTTTGGGGTGGATTCATGGTATTTGGGGTTTTCTTCTGTTTTTTTGGGGAGATCCTGTTCTTTTTTTTTTTTTTTTTTTTTTTTTTTTTGACATGTTTTTTGTCTCCATTGGGTTTCGTTGGGTTTTCCATGGTCATCATGGTGGAAAAGGGTAAATTTGTGGGTTTTGGAGAACATCAGGTAGGTTTAGGCTGGTTTTGGGATTGGATCTGTGCTTTTTGGGGATTTTCTTCCAGTTTATGGGTGATCCCTTTCTTTTTTGGGGTGTTTTTGACGTGTTTTGGTGTCTCCTTTTGGGTTTTCGTTTGGTTCATGTTGGTCATCATGGTGAAAATTGTAAATTTTTTGGGGGGGGGAATTTTCTTCCAGTTTTGGGGGTGATTCCGTTCTTGTTTGGGGTGTTTTTGACTTGTTTTGGGGTCTCCGTTGGGTTTTAGTTGGATTCTCGTTGGTCCTTAAGGGAAATGGGAGTGGATTGTGGGTTTTGAAGAAGATCAGGTGAGTTTAGGGTGGTTTTGCGGGGAAATTCATAGTTTTTGGTGTTTTTTCTTCTGATTCAGTTCTTTTTGGGGTGTTTTTGACGTGTTTTGGGGTCTCCGTTGGTTTTTGTTGGGTTCTTGTTGTTCATCATGGTGAAAACGGGTAAATTGTGGGTATTGGAGAACATCAGGTAGGTTTAGGGGGACTTTTGGGGTGGATCAACGGCTTTTAGGGTTTTCTTTCGGTTTTGGGGGTGATCCCGCTTTTTTTTGTGGTGTTTTTGACGTGTTTTGGGGTTTCCGTTGCGTTTTGTTGATTTCCTAATGTGTTTTAAGTTTGTTGGGAGTGGACTTTGGGATTTGGAGAACATCAGGTAGGTTTAGTGTGGTTTTGGGGTGGATCTATGTTTTTTTGGGGTTTTCTTTCTTTTTTAGGGGTTATCCTGTTCTTGTTTGGGGTGTTTTTGACTTGTTTTGGGGTCTCCGTTGGGTTTTAGTTGGATTCTCGTTGGTCCTTAAGGGAAATGGGAGTGGATTGTGGGTTTTGAAGAAGATCAGGTGAGTTTAGGGTGGTTTTGCGGGGAAATTCATAGTTTTTGGTGTTTTTTCTTCTGATTCAGTTATTTTTTGGGGTGTTTTTAACATATTTTGGGGTTTCTGTTGGGTTTCGTTGGGTTTTCCGTGGTCATCATGGTGGAAAAGTGTAAATTGTGGGTTTTGGAGAACATCAGGTAGGTTTATGAGGACTTTTGGGGCAGATTCATGGTTTTTAGGGTTTTCTTCTGTTTTTCCTAGTGATCCAGTTGGTTTTCGGCGTGTTTTTGACGTGTTTTGTGGTCTCCGTTGGGTTTCGTTGGGTTTTCCGTGGTCATCATGGTGGAAAAGTGTAAATTGTGGGTTTTGGAGAACATCAGGTAGATTTAGGGTGTTTTTGGGTGGATCTATGGTTTTGGGGGATTTTGTTCCAGTTTTGGGGTGATCGAATTCATTTTTGGGGTGTTTCTGCCGTGTTTTGGGTTCTTCGTTGGGTTTCGTTGGGTTTTCCGTTGTCATCATGGTGGAAAAGGGTAAATTGTTGGTTTTGGAGAACATCAGGTAGGTTTAGGTTGGTTTTGGGATTGGATCTATGGTTTTGGGGGATTTTCTTTTGTTTTTGGGGGTGATCCCGTTCTTTTTTGGGGTGTTTTTGACGTGTTTTGGGGTCTCCGTTGGTATTCCTTGGGTTTTCCGTGGTCATGGTGGTGGAAAATTGTAAATTGTGGGTTTTGGAGAACTTCAGGTAGGTTTAGGGGAATTTTGGGGTGGATTCATGGTATTTGGTCTTTTCTTCTGTTTTTTTTGGGTGATCCTGTTCTTTTTCGGGGTGTTTATGACGTGTTTTGGGGTCTCCGTTGGGTTTTAGTTGGGTTCTTGTTGGTCATCATGGTGGAAAAGGGTAAATTGTTGGTTTTGGAGAACATCAGGTAGGTTTAGGGGGACTTTTGGGGCAGAGTCATGTTTTTTGGTGTTTTCTTCTGTTTCTTGGGGTGGTCCCGTTCTTTTTTGGGAAATTTTTGAGGTGTTTGGGGGTCTCCGTTGGGTTTTGTTTTGTACTCGTTGGTCATCGTGGTGGAAAATGGTAAATTGTGGGTTTTGGAGAACATCAGGTAGGTTTAGGGTGGTTTTGGGATTGGATCCGTGCTTTTTGGGGATTTTCTTCCAGTTTATGGGTGATCCCTTTATTTTTGGGGTGTTCTTGACGTGTTTTGGTGTCTCGTTTTGGGTTTTCGTTTGGTTCATGTTGGTCATCCTGGTGAAAAAGTGTAAATTGTGGGTTTTGGAGAACATCAGGTAGGTTTAGGGGGACTTTTGGTGTGGATCTATGGCTTTTGGGGTTTTCTTTCGTTTTTAGGGTTTATCCCGTTCTTGTTTTGGGTGTTTTTGACTTCTTTTGGGGTCTCCGTTGGGTTTCGTTGGGTTTTCCATGGTCATCATGTTGGAAAATTGTAAATTGTGGGTTTTGGAGAACTTCAGGTTGGTTTAGGGGGATTTTTGGTGTGGATCTATGTCTTTTGGGGTTTTCTTTCGTTGTTGGGGTTGAACCAGTTCTTTTTTGGGGTGTTTTTGACGTTTTTGGGGTCTCCGTTGGGTTTTGTTGGGTTCTCGTTGGTCGTTAAGCTAAATGGGAGTGGATTGTGGGTTTTGAAGAAGATCAGGTGAGTTTAGGGTGATTTGGGAGGGAAATGCATAGTTTTGTTTTTTTTTTTCTTCTGATCCAGTTCTTTTTTGGGGTGTTTTTGACGTGTTTTGGGGTTTCCGTTGCGTTTTGTTGAGTTCCTAATGGGTTTTATGGTGGGTGGGAGTGGATTTTGGGATTTGGAGAAGATCAGGTAGGTTTAAGGGTTTTCTTGGGGTTAAATCACGTATTTTCTTCTGATCCGGTTTGCTTTTGGGGTGTTTTTGAGGTGTTTTGGGGTTTCTGTTGCGTTTTGTTGAGTTCCTAATGGGTTTTATGGTGGTTGGGAGTGGACTTTGGGATTTGGAGAAGATCAGGTAGGTTTAGGGTGGTTTTGGGATTGGATCCATGCTTTTTGGGGATTTTCTTCCAGTTTGGGGGGTTATCCCGTTCTTTTTTGGGGTGTTTTTGACATGTTTTGATGTCTCTGTTGGGTTTTGTTGGGTTTTCTGTTGGCATCTTGGTGGAAAAGGGTAAATTGTGGGTTTTGGAGAACTTCAGGTAGGTTTAGGGGGACTTTTGGGGTGGATTCATGGTATTTGGGGTTTTCTTCTGTTTTTTTGGGGAGATCCTGTTCTTTTTTTTTTTTTTTTTTTTTTTTTTTTTTTTTTGACATGTTTTTTGTCTCCATTGGGTTTCGTTGGGTTTTCCATGGTCATCATGGTGGAAAAGGGTAAATTTGTGGGTTTTGGAGAACATCAGGTAGGTTTAGGCTGGTTTTGGGATTGGATCTGTGCTTTTTGGGGATTTTCTTCCAGTTTATGGGTGATCCCTTTCTTTTTTGGGGTGTTTTTGACGTGTTTTGGTGTCTCCTTTTGGGTTTTCGTTTGGTTCATGTTGGTCATCATGGTGAAAATTGTAAATTTTTTTGGGGGGGGAATTTTCTTCCAGTTTTGGGGGTGATTCCGTTCTTGTTTGGGGTGTTTTTGACTTGTTTTGGGGTCTCCGTTGGGTTTTAGTTGGATTCTCGTTGGTCCTTAAGGGAAATGGGAGTGGATTGTGGGTTTTGAAGAAGATCAGGTGAGTTTAGGGTGGTTTTGCGGGGAAATTCATAGTTTTTGGTGTTTTTTCTTCTGATTCAGTTCTGTTTTGGGGTGTTTTTGACGTGTTTTGGGGTCTCCGTTGGTTTTTGTTGGGTTCTTGTTGTTCATCATGGTGAAAACGGGTAAATTGTGGGTATTGGAGAACATCAGGTAGGTTTAGGGGGACTTTTGGGGTGGATCAACGGCTTTTAGGGTTTTCTTTCGGTTTTGGGGGTGATCCCGCTTTTTTTTGTGGTGTTTTTGACGTGTTTTGGGGTTTCCGTTGCGTTTTGTTGATTTCCTAATGTGTTTTAAGTTTGTTGGGAGTGGACTTTGGGATTTGGAGAACATCAGGTAGGTTTAGTGTGGTTTTGGGGTGGATCTATGTTTTTTTGGGGTTTTCTTTCTTTTTTAGGGGTTATCCTGTTCTTGTTTGGGGTGTTTTTGACTTGTTTTGGGGTCTCCGTTGGGTTTTAGTTGGATTCTCGTTGGTCCTTAAGGGAAATGGGAGTGGATTGTGGGTTTTGAAGAAGATCAGGTGAGTTTAGGGTGGTTTTGCGGGGAAATTCATAGTTTTTGGTGTTTTTTCTTCTGATTCAGTTCTTTTTTGGGGTGTTTTTAACATATTTTGGGGTTTCCGTTGGGTTTCGTTGGGTTTTCCGTGGTCATCATGGTGGAAAAGTGTAAATTGTGGGTTTTGGAGAACATCAGGTAGGTTTATGAGGACTTTTGGGGCAGATTCATGGTTTTTAGGGTTTTCTTCTGTTTTTTCTAGTGATCCAGTGTGTTTTCGGCGTGTTTTTGACGTGTTTTGTGGTCTCCGTTGGGTTTCGTTGGGTTTTCCGTGGTCATCATGGTGGAAAAGTGTAAATTGTGGGTTTTGGAGAACATCAGGTAGATTTAGGGTGTTTTTGGGTGGATCTATGGTTTTGGGGGATTTTGTTCCAGTTTTGGGGTGATCGAATTCATTTTTGGGGTGTTTCTGCCGTGTTTTGGGTTCTTCGTTGGGTTTCGTTGGGTTTTCCATGGTCATCAATGTGGAAAAGTGTAAATTGTGGGTTTTGGAGAACTTCAGGTTGGTTTAGGGGGATTTTTGGTGTGGATCTATGTCTTTTGGGGTTTTCTTTCATTGTTGGGGTTGAACCAGTTCTTTTTTGGGGTGTTTTTGACGTTTTTGGGGTCTCCGTTGGGTTTTGTTGGGTTCTCGTTGGTCGTTAAGCTAAATGGGAGTGGATTGTGGGTTTTGAAGAAGATCAGGTGAGTTTAGGGTGATTTGGGAGGGAAATGCATAGTTTTGTTTTTTTTTTTCTTCTGATCCAGTTCTTTTTTGGGGTGTTTTTGACGTGTTTTGGGGTTTCCGTTGCGTTTTGTTGAGTTCCTAATGGGTTTTATGGTGGGTGGGAGTGGATTTTGGGATTTGGAGAAGATCAGGTAGGTTTAAGGGTTTTCTTGGGGTTAAATCACGTATTTTCTTCTGATCCGGTTTGCTTTTGGGGTGTTTTTGAGGTGTTTTGGGGTTTCTGTTGCGTTTTGTTGAGTTCCTAATGGGTTTTATGGTGGTTGGGAGTGGACTTTGGGATTTGGAGAAGATCAGGTAGGTTTAGGGTGGTTTTGGGATTGGATCCATGCTTTTTGGGGATTTTCTTCCAGTTTTGGGGGTTATCCCGTTCTTTTTTGGGGTGTTTTTGACATGTTTTGGGGTCTCTGTTGGGTTTTGTTGGGTTCTTGTGTTTCATCCTGTTGGAAAAGTTTAACTTGCGTGTTTTGGAGAACATCAGGTAGGTTTAGTGTCGTTTTGGGTTGGATCTATGTTTTTTGGGGATTTTCTTCCAGTTTTGGGGGTGATTCCGTTCTTGTTTGGGGTGTTTTTGACTTGTTTTGGGGTCTCCGTTGGGTTTTAGTTGGATTCTCGTTGGTCCTTAAGGGAAATGGGAGTGGATTGTGGGTTTTGAAGAAGATCAGGTGAGTTTAGGGTGGTTTTGCGGGGAAATTCATAGTTTTTGGTGTTTTTTCTTCTGATTCAGTTCTTTTTTGGGGTGTTTTTGACGTGTTTTGGGGTTTCCGTTGGGTTTCGTTGAGTTCCTAATGGGTTTTATGGTGGTTGGGAGTGGACATTTGGATTTGGAGAACATCAGGTACGTTTAGAGTGGTTTTGGGATTGGATCCGTGCTTTTTGGGGTTTTCTTTGGTTTTGGGGGTGATCCTGTTCTTGTTTGGGGTGTTTTTGACGTGTTTTGGGTTCTCCGTTGGGTTTCGTTGGGTTTTCCGTGGTCATCATGGTGGAAAAGTGTAAATTGTGGGTTTTGGAGAACATCAGGTAGGTTTATGAGGACTTTTGGGGCAGATTCATGGTTTTTAGGGTTTTCTTCTGTTTTTTCTAGTGATCCAGTGTGTTTTCGGCGTGTTTTTGACGTGTTTTGTGGTCTCCGTTGGGTTTCGTTGGGTTTTCCGTGGTCATCATGGTGGAAAAGTGTAAATTGTGGGTTTTGGAGAACATCAGGTAGATTTAGGGTGTTTTTGGGTGGATCTATGGTTTTGGGGGATTTTGTTCCAGTTTTGGGGTGATCGAATTCATTTTTGGGGTGTTTCTGCCGTGTTTTGGGTTCTTTGTTGGGTTTCGTTGGGTTTTCCGTTGTCATCATGGTGGAAAAGTGTAAATTGTGGGTTTTGGAGATCATCAGGTAGGTTTAGGTTGGTTTTGGGATTGGATCTATGGTTTTGGGGGATTTTCTTTTGTTTTTGGGGGTGATCCCGTTCTTTTTTGGGGTGTTTTTGACGTGTTTTGTGGTCTCCGTTGGTATTCCTTGGGTTTTCCGTGGTCATGGTGGTGGAAAATTGTAAATTGTGGGTTTTGGAGAACTTCAGGTAGGTTTAGGGGAATTTTGGGGTGGATTCATGGTATTTGGTCTTTTCTTCTGTTTTTTTTGGGTGATCCTGTTCTTTTTTGGGGTGTTTATGACGTGTTTTGGGGTCTCCGTTGGGTTTTAGTTGGGTTCTTGTTGGTCATCATGGTGAAAAAGTGTAAATTGTGGGTTTTGGAGAACATCAGGTAGGTTTAGGGGGACTTTTGGGGCAGAGTCATGTTTTTTGGTGTTTTCTTCTGTTTCTTGGGGTGGTCCCGTTCTTTTTTGGGAAATTTTTGAGGTGTTTGGGGGTCTCCGTTGGGTTTTGTTGTGTACTCGTTGGTCATCGTGGTGGAAAATGGTAAATTGTGGGTTTTGGAGAACATCAGGTAGGTTTAGGGTGGTTTTGGGATTGGATCCGTGCTTTTTGGGGATTTTCTTCCAGTTTATGGGTGATCCCTTTATTTTTGGGGTGTTTTTGACGTGTTTTGGTGTCTCATTTTGGGTTTTCGTTTGGTTCATGTTGGTCATCCTGGTTAAAAAGTGTAAATTGTGGCTTTTGGAGAACATCAGGTAGGTTTAGGGGGACTTTTGGTGTGGATCTATGGCTTTTGGGGTTTTCTTTCGTTTTTAGGGTTTATCCCGTTCTTGTTTTGGGTGTTTTTGACTTCTTTTGGGGTCTCCGTTGGGTTTCGTTGGGTTTTCCATGGTCGTCATGTTGGAAAATTGTCAATTGTGGGTTTTGGAGATCATCAGGTAGGTTTAGGGTGGTTTTGGGGTGGATCTATGATTTTGAAGGATTTTCTTCCAATTTTGGGGGTGATCCCTTTCTTTTTTTTTTTTTTTTTTTGACGTGTTTTGTGGTCTCCGTTGGGTTTTGTTGGGTTTTCCATGGTCATCAATGTGGAAAAGTGTAAATTGTGGGTTTTGGAGAACTTCAGGTTGGTTTAGGGGGATTTTTGGTGTGGATCTATGTCTTTTGGGGTTTTCTTTCGTTGTTGGGGTTGAACCAGTTCTTTTTTGGGGTGTTTTTGACGTTTTTGGGGTCTCCGTTGGGTTTTGTTGGGTTCTCGTTGGTCGTTAAGCTAAATGGGAGTGGATTGTGGGTTTTGAAGAAGATCAGGTGAGTTTAGGGTGATTTGGGAGGGAAATGCATAGTTTTGTTTTTTTTTTCTTCTGATCCAGTTCTTTTTTGGGGTGTTTTTGACGTGTTTTGGGGTTTCCGTTGCGTTTTGTTGAGTTCCTAATGGGTTTTATGGTGGGTGGGAGTGGATTTTGGGATTTGGAGAAGATCAGGTAGGTTTAAGGGTTTTCTTGGGGTTAAATCACGTATTTTCTTCTGATCCGGTTTGCTTTTGGGGTGTTTTTGAGGTGTTTTGGGGTTTCTGTTGCGTTTTGTTGAGTTCCTAATGGGTTTTATGGTGGTTGGGAGTGGACTTTGGGATTTGGAGAAGATCAGGTAGGTTTAGGGTGGTTTTGGGATTGGATCCATGCTTTTTGGGGATTTTCTTCCAGTTTGGGGGGTTATCCCGTTCTTTTTTGGGGTGTTTTTGACATGTTTTGATGTCTCTGTTGGGTTTTGTTGGGTTTTCTGTTGGCATCTTGGTGGAAAAGGGTAAATTGTGGGTTTTGGAGAACTTCAGGTAGGTTTAGGGGGACTTTTGGGGTGGATTCATGGTATTTGGGGTTTTCTTCTGTTTTTTTGGGGAGATCCTGTTCTTTTTTTTTTTTTTTTTTTTTTTTTTTTGACATGTTTTTTGTGTCCATTGGGTTTCGTTGGGTTTTCCATGGTCATCATGGTGGAAAAGGGTAAATTAGTGGGTTTTGGAGAACATCAGGTAGGTTTAGGCTGGTTTTGGGATTGGATCTGTGCTTTTTGGGGATTTTCTTCCAGTTTATGGGTGATCCCTTTCTTTTTTGGGGTGTTTTTGACGTGTTTTGGTGTCTCCTTTTGGGTTTTCGTTTGGTTCATGTTGGTCATCATGGTGAAAATTGTAAATTTTTTTTGGGGGGGGAATTTTCTTCCAGTTTTGGGGGTGATCCCGTTCTTTTTTGGGGTGTTTTTGACATGTTTTGGGGTCTCTGTTGGGTTTTGTTGGGTTCTTGTGTTTCATCCTGTTGGAAAAGTTTAACCTGCGTGTTTTGGAGAACATCAGGTAGGTTTAGTGTCGTTTTGGGGTGGATCTATGTTTTTTGGGGATTTTCTTCCAGTTTTGGGGGTGATTCCGTTCTTGTTTGGGGTGTTTTTGACTTGTTTTGGGGTCTCCGTTGGGTTTTAGTTGGATTCTCGTTGGTCCTTAAGGGAAATGGGAGTGGATTGTGGGTTTTGAAGAAGATCAGGTGAGTTTAGGGTGGTTTTGCGGGGAAATTCATAGTTTTTGGTGTTTTTTCTTCTGATTCAGTTCTTTTTTGGGGTGTTTTTGACGTGTTTTGGGGTCTCCGTTGGTTTTTGTTGGGTTCTTGTTGTTCATCATGGTGAAAACGGGTAAATTGTGGGTATTGGAGAACATCAGGTAGGTTTAGGGGGACTTTTGGGGTGGATCAACGGCTTTTAGGGTTTTCTTTCGGTTTTGGGGGTGATCCCGCTTTTTTTTGTGGTGTTTTTGACGTGTTTTGGGGTTTCCGTTGCGTTTTGTTGATTTCCTAATGTGTTTTAAGTTTGTTGGGAGTGGACTTTGGGATTTGGAGAACATCAGGTAGGTTTAGTGTGGTTTTGGGGTGGATCTATGTTTTTTTGGGGTTTTCTTTCTTTTTTAGGGGTTATCCTGTTCTTGTTTGGGGTGTTTTTGACTTGTTTTGGGGTCTCCGTTGGGTTTTAGTTGGATTCTCGTTGGTCCTTAAGGGAAATGGGAGTGGATTGTGGGTTTTGAAGAAGATCAGGTGAGTTTAGGGTGGTTTTGCGGGGAAATTCATAGTTTTTGGTGTTTTTTCTTCTGATTCAGTTCTTTTTTGGGGTGTTTTTGACGTGTTTTGGGGTTTCCGTTGGGTTTCGTTGAGTTCCTAATGGGTTTTATGGTGGTTGGGAGTGGACATTTGGATTTGGAGAACATCAGGTACGTTTAGAGTGGTTTTGGGATTGGATCCGTGCTTTTTGGGGTTTTCTTTGGTTTTGGGGGTGATCCTGTTCTTGTTTGGGGTGTTTTTGACGTGTTTTGGGTTCTCCGTTGGGTTTCGTTGGGTTTTCCGTGGTCATCATGGTGGAAAAGTGTAAATTGTGGGTTTTGGAGAACATCAGGTAGGTTTATGAGGACTTTTGGGGCAGATTCATGGTTTTATGGGTTTTCTTCTGTTTTTTCTAGTGATCCAGTTGGTTTTCGGCGTGTTTTTGACGTGTTTTGTGGTCTCCGTTGGGTTTCGTTGGGTTTTCCGTGGTCATCATGGTGGAAAAGTGTAAATTGTGGGTTTTGGAGAACATCAGGTAGATTTAGGGTGTTTTTGGGGTGGATCTATGGTTTTGGGGGATTTTGTTCCAGTTTTGGGGTGATCGAATTCATTTTTGGGGTGTTTCTGACGTGTTTTGGGTTCTTCGTTGGGTTTCGTTGGGTTTTCCGTTGTCATCATGGTGGAAAAGTGTAAATTGTGGGTTTTGGAGAACATCAGGTAGGTTTAGGGGGACTTTTGGGGTGGATTCATGATATATGGGGTTTTCTTCTGTTTTTTTTTTTTTTTGGGGGGGGGTGATCCAATTCATTTTGGGGGTGTTTTTGACGTGTTTTGGGGTCTCCATTGGGTTTCGTTGCGTTTTCCGTGGTTATCATGGTGGAAAAGGGTAAATTGTTGGTTTTGGAGAACATCAGGTAGGTTTAGGTTGGTTTTGGGATTGGATCTATGGTTTTGGGGGATTTTCTTTTGTTTTTGGGGGTGATCCCGTTCTTTTTTGGGGTGTTTTTGACGTGTTTTGGGGTCTCCGTTGGTATTCCTTGGGTTTTCCGTGGTCATGGTGGTGGAAAATTGTAAATTGTGGGTTTTGGAGAACTTCAGGTAGGTTTAGGGGAATTTTGGGGTGGATTCATGGTATTTGGTCTTTTCTTCTGTTTTTTTTGGGTGATCCTGTTCTTTTTTGGGAAATTTTTGAGGTGTTTGGGGGTCTCCGTTGGGTTTCGTTGGGTTTTCCATGGTCATCATGTTGGAAAATTGTAAATTGTGGGTTTTGGAGAACATCAGGTAGGTTTAGGGGGACTTTTGGGGCAGAGTCATGTTTTTTGGTGTTTTCTTCTGTTTCTTGGGGTGGTCCCGTTCTTTTTTGGGAAATTTTTGAGGTGTTTGGGGGTCTCCGTTGGGTTTTGTTGTGTACTCGTTGGTCATCGTGGTGGAAAATGGTAAATTGTGGGTTTTGGAGAACATCAGGTAGGTTTAGGGTGGTTTTGGGATTGGATCCGTGCTTTTTGGGGATTTTCTTCCAGTTTATGGGTGATCCCTTTATTTTTGGGGTGTTTTTGACGTGTTTTGGTGTCTCATTTTGGGTTTTCGTTTGGTTCATGTTGGTCATCCTGGTTAAAAAGTGTAAATTGTGGCTTTTGGAGAACATCAGGTAGGTTTAGGGGGACTTTTGGTGTGGATCTATGGCTTTTGGGGTTTTCTTTCGTTTTTAGGGTTTATCCCGTTCTTGTTTTGGGTGTTTTTGACTTCTTTTGGGGTCTCCGTTGGGTTTCGTTGGGTTTTCCATGGTCGTCATGTTGGAAAATTGTCAATTGTGGGTTTTGGAGATCATCAGGTAGGTTTAGGGTGGTTTTGGGGTGGATCTATGATTTTGAAGGATTTTCTTCCAATTTTGGGGGTGATCCCTTTCTTTTTTTTTTTTTTTTTTTTGACGTGTTTTGTGGTCTCCGTTGGGTTTTGTTGGGTTTTCCATGGTCATCAATGTGGAAAAGTGTAAATTGTGGGTTTTGGAGAACTTCAGGTTGGTTTAGGGGGATTTTTGGTGTGGATCTATGTCTTTTGGGGTTTTCTTTCGTTGTTGGGGTTGAACCAGTTCTTTTTTGGGGTGTTTTTGACGTTTTTGGGGTCTCCGTTGGGTTTTGTTGGGTTCTCGTTGGTCGTTAAGCTAAATGGGAGTGGATTGTGGGTTTTGAAGAAGATCAGGTGAGTTTAGGGTGATTTGGGAGGGAAATGCATAGTTTTGTTTTTTTTTTCTTCTGATCCAGTTCTTTTTTGGGGTGTTTTTGACGTGTTTTGGGGTTTCCGTTGCGTTTTGTTGAGTTCCTAATGGGTTTTATGGTGGGTGGGAGTGGATTTTGGGATTTGGAGAAGATCAGGTAGGTTTAAGGGTTTTCTTGGGGTTAAATCACGTATTTTCTTCTGATCCGGTTTGCTTTTGGGGTGTTTTTGAGGTGTTTTGGGGTTTCTGTTGCGTTTTGTTGAGTTCCTAATGGGTTTTATGGTGGTTGGGAGTGGACTTTGGGATTTGGAGAAGATCAGGTAGGTTTAGGGTGGTTTTGGGATTGGATCCATGCTTTTTGGGGATTTTCTTCCAGTTTGGGGGGTTATCCCGTTCTTTTTTGGGGTGTTTTTGACATGTTTTGATGTCTCTGTTGGGTTTTGTTGGGTTTTCTGTTGGCATCTTGGTGGAAAAGGGTAAATTGTGGGTTTTGGAGAACTTCAGGTAGGTTTAGGGGGACTTTTGGGGTGGATTCATGGTATTTGGGGTTTTCTTCTGTTTTTTTGGGGAGATCCTGTTCTTTTTTTTTTTTTTTTTTTTTTTTTTTGACATGTTTTTTGTGTCCATTGGGTTTCGTTGGGTTTTCCATGGTCATCATGGTGGAAAAGGGTAAATTAGTGGGTTTTGGAGAACATCAGGTAGGTTTAGGCTGGTTTTGGGATTGGATCTGTGCTTTTTGGGGATTTTCTTCCAGTTTATGGGTGATCCCTTTCTTTTTTGGGGTGTTTTTGACGTGTTTTGGTGTCTCCTTTTGGGTTTTCGTTTGGTTCATGTTGGTCATCATGGTGAAAATTGTAAATTTTTTGGGGGGGGGGGAATTTTCTTCCAGTTTTGGGGGTGATCCCGTTCTTTTTTGGGGTGTTTTTGACATGTTTTGGGGTCTCTGTTGGGTTTTGTTGGGTTCTTGTGTTTCATCCTGTTGGAAAAGTTTAACCTGCGTGTTTTGGAGAACATCAGGTAGGTTTAGTGTCGTTTTGGGGTGGATCTATGTTTTTTGGGGATTTTCTTCCAGTTTTGGGGGTGATTCCGTTCTTGTTTGGGGTGTTTTTGACTTGTTTTGGGGTCTCCGTTGGGTTTTAGTTGGATTCTCGTTGGTCCTTAAGGGAAATGGGAGTGGATTGTGGGTTTTGAAGAAGATCAGGTGAGTTTAGGGTGGTTTTGCGGGGAAATTCATAGTTTTTGGTGTTTTTTCTTCTGATTCAGTTCTTTTTTGGGGTGTTTTTGACGTGTTTTGGGGTCTCCGTTGGTTTTTGTTGGGTTCTTGTTGTTCATCATGGTGAAAACGGGTAAATTGTGGGTATTGGAGAACATCAGGTAGGTTTAGGGGGACTTTTGGGGTGGATCAACGGCTTTTAGGGTTTTCTTTCGGTTTTGGGGGTGATCCCGCTTTTTTTTGTGGTGTTTTTGACGTGTTTTGGGGTTTCCGTTGCGTTTTGTTGATTTCCTAATGTGTTTTAAGTTTGTTGGGAGTGGACTTTGGGATTTGGAGAACATCAGGTAGGTTTAGTGTGGTTTTGGGGTGGATCTATGTTTTTTTGGGGTTTTCTTTCTTTTTTAGGGGTTATCCTGTTCTTGTTTGGGGTGTTTTTGACTTGTTTTGGGGTCTCCGTTGGGTTTTAGTTGGATTCTCGTTGGTCCTTAAGGGAAATGGGAGTGGATTGTGGGTTTTGAAGAAGATCAGGTGAGTTTAGGGTGGTTTTGCGGGGAAATTCATAGTTTTTGGTGTTTTTTCTTCTGATTCAGTTCTTTTTTGGGGTGTTTTTGACGTGTTTTGGGGTTTCCGTTGGGTTTCGTTGAGTTCCTAATGGGTTTTATGGTGGTTGGGAGTGGACATTTGGATTTGGAGAACATCAGGTACGTTTAGAGTGGTTTTGGGATTGGATCCGTGCTTTTTGGGGTTTTCTTTGGTTTTGGGGGTGATCCTGTTCTTGTTTGGGGTGTTTTTGACGTGTTTTGGGTTCTCCGTTGGGTTTCGTTGGGTTTTCCGTGGTCATCATGGTGGAAAAGTGTAAATTGTGGGTTTTGGAGAACATCAGGTAGGTTTATGAGGACTTTTGGGGCAGATTCATGGTTTTTAGGGTTTTCTTCTGTTTTTTCTAGTGATCCAGTTGGTTTTCGGCGTGTTTTTGACGTGTTTTGTGGTCTCCGTTGGGTTTCGTTGGGTTTTCCGTGGTCATCATGGTGGAAAAGTGTAAATTGTGGGTTTTGGAGAACATCAGGTAGATTTAGGGTGTTTTTGGGGTGGATCTATGGTTTTGGGGGATTTTGTTCCAGTTTTGGGGTGATCGAATTCATTTTTGGGGTGTTTCTGACGTGTTTTGGGTTCTTCGTTGGGTTTCGTTGGGTTTTCCGTTGTCATCATGGTGGAAAAGTGTAAATTGTGGGTTTTGGAGAACATCAGGTAGGTTTAGGGGGACTTTTGGGGTGGATTCATGATATATGGGGTTTTCTTCTGTTTTTTTTTTTTTTTGGGGGGGGGTGATCCAATTCATTTTGGGGGTGTTTTTGACGTGTTTTGGGGTCTCCATTGGGTTTCGTTGCGTTTTCCGTGGTTATCATGGTGGAAAAGGGTAAATTGTTGGTTTTGGAGAACATCAGGTAGGTTTAGGTTGGTTTTGGGATTGGATCTATGGTTTTGGGGGATTTTCTTTTGTTTTTGGGGGTGATCCCGTTCTTTTTTGGGGTGTTTTTGACGTGTTTTGGGGTCTCCGTTGGTATTCCTTGGGTTTTCCGTGGTCATGGTGGTGGAAAATTGTAAATTGTGTGTTTTGGAGAACTTCAGGTAGGTTTAGGGGAATTTTGGGGTGGATTCATGGTATTTGGTCTTTTCTTCTGTTTTTTTTGGGTGATCCTGTTCTTTTTTGGGAAATTTTTGAGGTGTTTGGGGGTCTCCGTTGGGTTTCGTTGGGTTTTCCATGGTCATCATGTTGGAAAATTGTAAATTGTGGGTTTTGGAGAACATCAGGTAGGTTTAGGGGGACTTTTGGGGCAGAGTCATGTTTTTTGGTGTTTTCTTCTGTTTCTTGGGGTGGTCCCGTTCTTTTTTGGGAAATTTTTGAGGTGTTTGGGGGTCTCCGTTGGGTTTCGTTGGGTTTTCCATGGTCATCATGTTGGAAAATTGTAAATTGTGGGTTTTGGAGATCATCAGGTAGGTTTAGGGTGGTTTTGGGGTGGATCTATGATTTTGAAGGATTTTCTTCCAGTTTTGGAGGTGATCCCTTTCTTTTTTTTTTTTTTTTTTTTTTTTTTGACGTGTTTTGTGGTCTCCGTTGGGTTTCGTTGGGTTTTCCATGGTCATCAATGTGGAAAAGTGTAAATTGTGGGTTTTGGAGAACTTCAGGTTGGTTTAGGGGGATTTTTGGTGTGGATCTATGTCTTTTGGGGTTTTCTTTCATTGTTGGGGTTGAACCAGTTCTTTTTTGGGGTGTTTTTGACGTTTTTGGGGTCTCCGTTGGGTTTTGTTGGGTTCTCGTTGGTCGTTAAGCTAAATGGGAGTGGATTGTGGGTTTTGAAGAAGATCAGGTGAGTTTAGGGTGATTTGGGAGGGAAATGCATAGTTTTGTTTTTTTTTTTCTTCTGATCCAGTTCTTTTTTGGGGTGTTTTTGACGTGTTTTGGGGTTTCCGTTGCGTTTTGTTGAGTTCCTAATGGGTTTTATGGTGGGTGGGAGTGGATTTTGGGATTTGGAGAAGATCAGGTAGGTTTAAGGGTTTTCTTGGGGTTAAATCACGTATTTTCTTCTGATCCGGTTTGCTTTTGGGGTGTTTTTGAGGTGTTTTGGGGTTTCTGTTGCGTTTTGTTGAGTTCCTAATGGGTTTTATGGTGGTTGGGAGTGGACTTTGGGATTTGGAGAAGATCAGGTAGGTTTAGGGTGGTTTTGGGATTGGATCCATGCTTTTTGGGGATTTTCTTCCAGTTTTGGGGGTGATCCCGTTCTTTTTTGGGGTGTTTTTGACATGTTTTGGGGTCTCTGTTGGGTTTTGTTGGGTTCTTGTGTTTCATCCTGTTGGAAAAGTTTAACTTGCGTGTTTTGGAGAACATCAGGTAGGTTTAGTGTCGTTTTGGGTTGGATCTATGTTTTTTGGGGATTTTCTTCCAGTTTTGGGGGTGATTCCGTTCTTGTTTGGGGTGTTTTTGACTTGTTTTGGGGTCTCCGTTGGGTTTTAGTTGGATTCTCGTTGGTCCTTAAGGGAAATGGGAGTGGATTGTGGGTTTTGAAGAAGATCAGGTGAGTTTAGGGTGGTTTTGCGGGGAAATTCATAGTTTTTGGTGTTTTTTCTTCTGATTCAGTTCTTTTTTGGGGTGTTTTTGACGTGTTTTGGGGTTTCCGTTGGGTTTCGTTGAGTTCCTAATGGGTTTTATGGTGGTTGGGAGTGGACATTTGGATTTGGAGAACATCAGGTACGTTTAGAGTGGTTTTGGGATTGGATCCGTGCTTTTTGGGGTTTTCTTTGGTTTTGGGGGTGATCCTGTTCTTGTTTGGGGTGTTTTTGACGTGTTTTGGGTTCTCCGTTGGGTTTCGTTGGGTTTTCCGTGGTCATCATGGTGGAAAAGTGTAAATTGTGGGTTTTGGAGAACATCAGGTAGGTTTATGAGGACTTTTGGGGCAGATTCATGGTTTTTAGGGTTTTCTTCTGTTTTTTCTAGTGATCCAGTGTGTTTTCGGCGTGTTTTTGACGTGTTTTGTGGTCTCCGTTGGGTTTCGTTGGGTTTTCCGTGGTCATCATGGTGGAAAAGTGTAAATTGTGGGTTTTGGAGAACATCAGGTAGATTTAGGGTGTTTTTGGGTGGATCTATGGTTTTGGGGGATTTTGTTCCAGTTTTGGGGTGATCGAATTCATTTTTGGGGTGTTTCTGCCGTGTTTTGGGTTCTTTGTTGGGTTTCGTTGGGTTTTCCGTTGTCATCATGGTGGAAAAGTGTAAATTGTGGGTTTTGGAGATCATCAGGTAGGTTTAGGTTGGTTTTGGGATTGGATCTATGGTTTTGGGGGATTTTCTTTTGTTTTTGGGGGTGATCCCGTTCTTTTTTGGGGTGTTTTTGACGTGTTTTGTGGTCTCCGTTGGTATTCCTTGGGTTTTCCGTGGTCATGGTGGTGGAAAATTGTAAATTGTGGGTTTTGGAGAACTTCAGGTAGGTTTAGGGGAATTTTGGGGTGGATTCATGGTATTTGGTCTTTTCTTCTGTTTTTTTTGGGTGATCCTGTTCTTTTTTGGGGTGTTTATGACGTGTTTTGGGGTCTCCGTTGGGTTTTAGTTGGGTTCTTGTTGGTCATCATGGTGAAAAAGTGTAAATTGTGGGTTTTGGAGAACATCAGGTAGGTTTAGGGGGACTTTTGGGGCAGAGTCATGTTTTTTGGTGTTTTCTTCTGTTTCTTGGGGTGGTCCCGTTCTTTTTTGGGAAATTTTTGAGGTGTTTGGGGGTCTCCGTTGGGTTTTGTTGTGTACTCGTTGGTCATCGTGGTGGAAAATGGTAAATTGTGGGTTTTGGAGAACATCAGGTAGGTTTAGGGTGGTTTTGGGATTGGATCCGTGCTTTTTGGGGATTTTCTTCCAGTTTATGGGTGATCCCTTTATTTTTGGGGTGTTTTTGATGTGTTTTGGTGTCTCATTTTGGGTTTTCGTTTGGTTCATGTTGGTCATCCTGGTGAAAAAGTGTAAATTGTGGGTTTTGGAGAACATCAGGTAGGTTTAGGGGGACTTTTGGTGTGGATCTATGGCTTTTGGGGTTTTCTTTCGTTTTTAGGGTTTATCCCGTTCTTGTTTTGGGTGTTTTTGACTTCTTTTGGGGTCTCCGTTGGGTTTCGTTGGGTTTTCCATGGTCGTCATGTTGGAAAATTGTCAATTGTGGGTTTTGGAGATCATCAGGTAGGTTTAGGGTGGTTTTGGGGTGGATCTATGATTTTGAAGGATTTTCTTCCAATTTTGGGGGTGATCCCTTTCTTTTTTTTTTTTTTTTTTTGACGTGTTTTGTGGTCTCCGTTGGGTTTTGTTGGGTTTTCCATGGTCATCAATGTGGAAAAGTGTAAATTGTGGGTTTTGGAGAACTTCAGGTTGGTTTAGGGGGATTTTTGGTGTGGATCTATGTCTTTTGGGGTTTTCTTTCGTTGTTGGGGTTGAACCAGTTCTTTTTTGGGGTGTTTTTGACGTTTTTGGGGTCTCCGTTGGGTTTTGTTGGGTTCTCGTTGGTCGTTAAGCTAAATGGGAGTGGATTGTGGGTTTTGAAGAAGATCAGGTGAGTTTAGGGTGATTTGGGAGGGAAATGCATAGTTTTGTTTTTTTTTTCTTCTGATCCAGTTCTTTTTTGGGGTGTTTTTGACGTGTTTTGGGGTTTCCGTTGCGTTTTGTTGAGTTCCTAATGGGTTTTATGGTGGGTGGGAGTGGATTTTGGGATTTGGAGAAGATCAGGTAGGTTTAAGGGTTTTCTTGGGGTTAAATCACGTATTTTCTTCTGATCCGGTTTGCTTTTGGGGTGTTTTTGAGGTGTTTTGGGGTTTCTGTTGCGTTTTGTTGAGTTCCTAATGGGTTTTATGGTGGTTGGGAGTGGACTTTGGGATTTGGAGAAGATCAGGTAGGTTTAGGGTGGTTTTGGGATTGGATCCATGCTTTTTGGGGATTTTCTTCCAGTTTGGGGGGTTATCCCGTTCTTTTTTGGGGTGTTTTTGACATGTTTTGATGTCTCTGTTGGGTTTTGTTGGGTTTTCTGTTGGCATCTTGGTGGAAAAGGGTAAATTGTGGGTTTTGGAGAACTTCAGGTAGGTTTAGGGGGACTTTTGGGGTGGATTCATGGTATTTGGGGTTTTCTTCTGTTTTTTTGGGGAGATCCTGTTCTTTTTTTTTTTTTTTTTTTTTTTTTTTTGACATGTTTTTTGTGTCCATTGGGTTTCGTTGGGTTTTCCATGGTCATCATGGTGGAAAAGGGTAAATTAGTGGGTTTTGGAGAACATCAGGTAGGTTTAGGCTGGTTTTGGGATTGGATCTGTGCTTTTTGGGGATTTTCTTCCAGTTTATGGGTGATCCCTTTCTTTTTTGGGGTGTTTTTGACGTGTTTTGGTGTCTCCTTTTGGGTTTTCGTTTGGTTCATGTTGGTCATCATGGTGAAAATTGTAAATTTTTTGGGGGGGGGGGAATTTTCTTCCAGTTTTGGGGGTGATCCCGTTCTTTTTTGGGGTGTTTTTGACATGTTTTGGGGTCTCTGTTGGGTTTTGTTGGGTTCTTGTGTTTCATCCTGTTGGAAAAGTTTAACCTGCGTGTTTTGGAGAACATCAGGTAGGTTTAGTGTCGTTTTGGGGTGGATCTATGTTTTTTGGGGATTTTCTTCCAGTTTTGGGGGTGATTCCGTTCTTGTTTGGGGTGTTTTTGACTTGTTTTGGGGTCTCCGTTGGGTTTTAGTTGGATTCTCGTTGGTCCTTAAGGGAAATGGGAGTGGATTGTGGGTTTTGAAGAAGATCAGGTGAGTTTAGGGTGGTTTTGCGGGGAAATTCATAGTTTTTGGTGTTTTTTCTTCTGATTCAGTTCTTTTTTGGGGTGTTTTTGACGTGTTTTGGGGTCTCCGTTGGTTTTTGTTGGGTTCTTGTTGTTCATCATGGTGAAAACGGGTAAATTGTGGGTATTGGAGAACATCAGGTAGGTTTAGGGGGACTTTTGGGGTGGATCAACGGCTTTTAGGGTTTTCTTTCGGTTTTGGGGGTGATCCCGCTTTTTTTTGTGGTGTTTTTGACGTGTTTTGGGGTTTCCGTTGCGTTTTGTTGATTTCCTAATGTGTTTTAAGTTTGTTGGGAGTGGACTTTGGGATTTGGAGAACATCAGGTAGGTTTAGTGTGGTTTTGGGGTGGATCTATGTTTTTTTGGGGTTTTCTTTCTTTTTTAGGGGTTATCCTGTTCTTGTTTGGGGTGTTTTTGACTTGTTTTGGGGTCTCCGTTGGGTTTTAGTTGGATTCTCGTTGGTCCTTAAGGGAAATGGGAGTGGATTGTGGGTTTTGAAGAAGATCAGGTGAGTTTAGGGTGGTTTTGCGGGGAAATTCATAGTTTTTGGTGTTTTTTCTTCTGATTCAGTTCTTTTTTGGGGTGTTTTTGACGTGTTTTGGGGTTTCCGTTGGGTTTCGTTGAGTTCCTAATGGGTTTTATGGTGGTTGGGAGTGGACATTTGGATTTGGAGAACATCAGGTACGTTTAGAGTGGTTTTGGGATTGGATCCGTGCTTTTTGGGGTTTTCTTTGGTTTTGGGGGTGATCCTGTTCTTGTTTGGGGTGTTTTTGACGTGTTTTGGGTTCTCCGTTGGGTTTCGTTGGGTTTTCCGTGGTCATCATGGTGGAAAAGTGTAAATTGTGGGTTTTGGAGAACATCAGGTAGGTTTATGAGGACTTTTGGGGCAGATTCATGGTTTTTAGGGTTTTCTTCTGTTTTTTCTAGTGATCCAGTTGGTTTTCGGCGTGTTTTTGACGTGTTTTGTGGTCTCCGTTGGGTTTCGTTGGGTTTTCCGTGGTCATCATGGTGGAAAAGTGTAAATTGTGGGTTTTGGAGAACATCAGGTAGATTTAGGGTGTTTTTGGGGTGGATCTATGGTTTTGGGGGATTTTGTTCCAGTTTTGGGGTGATCGAATTCATTTTTGGGGTGTTTCTGACGTGTTTTGGGTTCTTCGTTGGGTTTCGTTGGGTTTTCCGTTGTCATCATGGTGGAAAAGTGTAAATTGTGGGTTTTGGAGAACATCAGGTAGGTTTAGGGGGACTTTTGGGGTGGATTCATGATATATGGGGTTTTCTTCTGTTTTTTTTTTTTTTTTGGGGGGGGGTGATCCAATTCATTTTGGGGGTGTTTTTGACGTGTTTTGGGGTCTCCATTGGGTTTCGTTGCGTTTTCCGTGGTTATCATGGTGGAAAAGGGTAAATTGTTGGTTTTGGAGAACATCAGGTAGGTTTAGGTTGGTTTTGGGATTGGATCTATGGTTTTGGGGGATTTTCTTTTGTTTTTGGGGGTGATCCCGTTCTTTTTTGGGGTGTTTTTGACGTGTTTTGGGGTCTCCGTTGGTATTCCTTGGGTTTTCCGTGGTCATGGTGGTGGAAAATTGTAAATTGTGTGTTTTGGAGAACTTCAGGTAGGTTTAGGGGAATTTTGGGGTGGATTCATGGTATTTGGTCTTTTCTTCTGTTTTTTTTGGGTGATCCTGTTCTTTTTGGGGTGTTTATGACGTGTTTTGGGGTCTCCGTTGGGTTTTAGTTGGGTTCTTGTTGGTCATCATTGTGAAAAAGTGTAAATTGTGGGTTTTGGAGAACATCAGGTAGGTTTAGGGGGACTTTTGGGGCAGAGTCATGTTTTTTGGTGTTTTCTTCTGTTTCTTGGGGTGGTCCCGTTCTTTTTTGGGAAATTTTTGAGGTGTTTGGGGGTCTCCGTTGGGTTTTGTTGTGTACTCGTTGGTCATCGTGGTGGAAAATGGTAAATTGTGGGTTTTGGAGAACATCAGGTAGGTTTAGGTTGGTTTTGGGATTGGATCTATGGTTTTGGGGGATTTTCTTTTGTTTTTGGGGGTGATCCCGTTCTTTTTTGGGGTGTTTTTGACTTCTTTTGGGGTCTCCGTTGGGTTTCATTGGGTTTTCCATGGTCATCATGTTGGAAAATTGTAAATTGTGGGTTTTGGAGATCATCAGGTAGGTTTAGGGTGGTTTTGGGGTGGATCTATGATTTTGAAGGATTTTCTTCCAATTTTGGGGGTGATCCCTTTCTTTTTTTTTTTTTTTTTTTTTTTTTTTTGACGTGTTTTGTGGTCTCCGTTGGGTTTTGTTGGGTTTTCCATGGTCATCAATGTGGAAAAGTGTAAATTGTGGGTTTTGGAGAACTTCAGGTTGGTTTAGGGGGATTTTTGGTGTGGATCTATGTCTTTTGGGGTTTTCTTTCGTTGTTGGGGTTGAACCAGTTCTTTTTTGGGGTGTTTTTGACGTTTTTGGGGTCTCCGTTGGGTTTTGTTGGGTTCTCGTTGGTCGTTAAGCTAAATGGGAGTGGATTGTGGGTTTTGAAGAAGATCAGGTGAGTTTAGGGTGATTTGGGAGGGAAATGCATAGTTTTGTTTTTTTTTTTCTTCTGATCCAGTTCTTTTTTGGGGTGTTTTTGACGTGTTTTGGGGTTTCCGTTGCGTTATGTTGAGTTCCTAATGGGTTTTATGGTGGGTGGGAGTGGATTTTGGGATTTGGAGAAGATCAGGTAGGTTTAAGGGTTTTCTTGGGGTTAAATCACGTATTTTCTTCTGATCCGGTTTGCTTTTGGGGTGTTTTTGAGGTGTTTTGGAGTTTCTGTTGCGTTTTGTTGAGTTCCTAATGGGTTTTATGGTGGTTGGGAGTGGACTTTGGGATTTGGAGAAGATCAGGTAGGTTTAGGGTGGTTTTGGGATTGGATCCATGCTTTTTGGGGATTTTCTTCCAGTTTGGGGGGTTATCCCGTTCTTTTTTGGGGTGTTTTTGACATGTTTTGATGTCTCTGTTGGGTTTTGTTGGGTTTTCTGTTGGCATCTTGGTGGAAAAGGGTAAATTGTGGGTTTTGGAGAACTTCAGGTAGGTTTAGGGGGACTTTTGGGGTGGATTCATGGTATTTGGGGTTTTCTTCTGTTTTTTTGGGGAGATCCTGTTCTTTTTTTTTTTTTTTTTTTTTTTTTTTTTTGACATGTTTTTTGTCTCCATTGGGTTTCGTTGGGTTTTCCATGGTCATCATGGTGGAAAAGGGTAAATTAGTGGGTTTTGGAGAACATCAGGTAGGTTTAGGCTGGTTTTGGGATTGGATCTGTGCTTTTTGGGGATTTTCTTCCAGTTTATGGGTGATCCCTTTCTTTTTTGGGGTGTTTTTGACGTGTTTTGGTGTCTCCTTTTGGGTTTTCGTTTGGTTCATGTTGGTCATCATGGTGAAAATTGTAAATTTTTTTGGGGGGGGGGAATTTTCTTCCAGTTTTGGGGGTGATCCCGTTCTTTTTTGGGGTGTTTTTGACATGTTTTGGGGTCTCTGTTGGGTTTTGTTGGGTTCTTGTGTTTCATCCTGTTGGAAAAGTTTAACTTGCGTGTTTTGGAGAACATCAGGTAGGTTTAGTGTCGTTTTGGGGTGGATCTATGTTTTTTGGGGATTTTCTTCCAGTTTTGGGGGTGATTCCGTTCTTGTTTGGGGTGTTTTTGACTTGTTTTGGGGTCTCCGTTGGGTTTTAGTTGGATTCTCGTTGGTCCTTAAGGGAAATGGGAGTGGATTGTGGGTTTTGAAGAAGATCAGGTGAGTTTAGGGTGGTTTTGCGGGGAAATTCATAGTTTTTGGTGTTTTTTCTTCTGATTCAGTTCTTTTTTGGGGTGTTTTTGACGTGTTTTGGGGTTTCCGTTGGGTTTCGTTGAGTTCCTAATGGGTTTTATGGTGGTTGGGAGTGGACATTTGGATTTGGAGAACATCAGGTACGTTTAGAGTGGTTTTGGGATTGGATCCGTGCTTTTTGGGGTTTTCTTTGGTTTTGGGGGTGATCCTGTTCTTGTTTGGGGTGTTTTTGACGTGTTTTGGGTTCTCCGTTGGGTTTCGTTGGGTTTTCCGTGGTCATCATGGTGGAAAAGTGTAAATTGTGGGTTTTGGAGAACATCAGGTAGGTTTATGAGGACTTTTGGGGCAGATTCATGGTTTTTAGGGTTTTCTTCTGTTTTTTCTAGTGATCCAGTTGGTTTTCGGTGTGTTTTTGACGTGTTTTGTGGTCTCCGTTGGGTTTCGTTGGGTTTTCCGTGGTCATCATGGTGGAAAAGTGTAAATTGTGGGTTTTGGAGAACATCAGGTAGATTTAGGGTGTTTTTGGGGTGGATCTATGGTTTTGGGGGATTTTGTTCCAGTTTTGGGGTGATCGAATTCATTTTTGGGGTGTTTCTGCCGTGTTTTGGGTTCTTCGTTGGGTTTCGTTGGGTTTTCCGTTGTCATCATGGTGGAAAAGTGTAAATTGTGGGTTTTGGAGAACATCAGGTAGGTTTAGGGGGACTTTTGGGGTGGATTCATTATATATGGGGTTTTCTTCTGTTTTTTTTTTTTTTTTGGGGGGGGTGATCCAATTCATTTTGGGGGTGTTTTTGACGTGTTTTGGGGTCTCCATTGGGTTTCGTTGCGTTTTCTGTGGTCATCATGGTGGAAAAGGGTAAATTGTTGGTTTTGGAGAACATCAGGTAGGTTTAGGTTGGTTTTGGGATTGGATCTATGGCTTTGGGGGATTTTCTTTTGTTTTTGGGGGTGATCCCGTTCTTTTTTGGGGTGTTTTTGACGTGTTTTGGGGTCTCCGTTGGTATTCCTTGGGTTTTCCGTGGTCATGGTGGTGGAAAATTGTAAATTGTGGGTTTTGGAGAACTTCAGGTAGGTTTAGGGGAATTTTGGGGTGGATTCATGGTATTTGGTCTTTTCTTCTGTTTTTTTTGGGTGATCCTGTTCTTTTTTGGGGTGTTTATGACGTGTTTTGGGGTCTCCGTTGGGTTTTAGTTGGGTTCTTGTTGGTCATCATTGTGAAAAAGTGTAAATTGTGGGTTTTGGAGAACATCAGGTAGGTTTAGGGGGACTTTTGGGGCAGAGTCATGTTTTTTGGTGTTTTCTTCTGTTTCTTGGGGTGGTCCCGTTCTTTTTTGGGAAATTTTTGAGGTGTTTGGGGGTCTCCGTTGGGTTTTGTTGTGTACTCGTTGGTCATCGTGGTGGAAAATGGTAAATTGTGGGTTTTGGAGAACATCAGGTAGGTTTAGGTTGGTTTTGGGATTGGATCTATGGTTTTGGGGGATTTTCTTTTGTTTTTGGGGGTGATCCCGTTCTTTTTTGGGGTGTTTTTGACTTCTTTTGGGGTCTCCGTTGGGTTTCGTTGGGTTTTCCATGGTCATCATGTTGGAAAATTGTAAATTGTGGGTTTTGGAGATCATCAGGTAGGTTTAGGGTGGTTTTGGGGTGGATCTATGATTTTGAAGGATTTTCTTCCAATTTTGGGGGTGATCCCTTTCTTTTTTTTTTTTTTTTTTTTTTTTTTTGACGTGTTTTGTGGTCTCCGTTGGGTTTTGTTGGGTTTTCCATGGTCATCAATGTGGAAAAGTGTAAATTGTGGGTTTTGGAGAACTTCAGGTTGGTTTAGGGGGATTTTTGGTGTGGATCTATGTCTTTTGGGGTTTTCTTTCGTTGTTGGGGTTGAACCAGTTCTTTTTTGGGGTGTTTTTGACGTTTTTGGGGTCTCCGTTGGGTTTTGTTGGGTTCTCGTTGGTCGTTAAGCTAAATGGGAGTGGATTGTGGGTTTTGAAGAAGATCAGGTGAGTTTAGGGTGATTTGGGAGGGAAATGCATAGTTTTGTTTTTTTTTTCTTCTGATCCAGTTCTTTTTTGGGGTGTTTTTGACGTGTTTTGGGGTTTCCGTTGCGTTTTGTTGAGTTCCTAATGGGTTTTATGGTGGGTGGGAGTGGATTTTGGGATTTGGAGAAGATCAGGTAGGTTTAAGGGTTTTCTTGGGGTTAAATCACGTATTTTCTTCTGATCCGGTTTGCTTTTGGGGTGTTTTTGAGGTGTTTTGGGGTTTCTGTTGCGTTTTGTTGAGTTCCTAATGGGTTTTATGGTGGTTGGGAGTGGACTTTGGGATTTGGAGAAGATCAGGTAGGTTTAGGGTGGTTTTGGGATTGGATCCATGCTTTTTGGGGATTTTCTTCCAGTTTGGGGGGTTATCCCGTTCTTTTTTGGGGTGTTTTTGACATGTTTTGATGTCTCTGTTGGGTTTTGTTGGGTTTTCTGTTGGCATCTTGGTGGAAAAGGGTAAATTGTGGGTTTTGGAGAACTTCAGGTAGGTTTAGGGGGACTTTTGGGGTGGATTCATGGTATTTGGGGTTTTCTTCTGTTTTTTTGGGGAGATCCTGTTCTTTTTTTTTTTTTTTTTTTTTTTTTTTTTGACATGTTTTTTGTCTCCATTGGGTTTCGTTGGGTTTTCCATGGTCATCATGGTGGAAAAGGGTAAATTTGTGGGTTTTGGAGAACATCAGGTAGGTTTAGGCTGGTTTTGGGATTGGATCTGTGCTTTTTGGGGATTTTCTTCCAGGTTATGGGTGATCCCTTTCTTTTTTGGGGTGTTTTTGACGTGTTTTGGTGTCTCCTTTTGGGTTTTCGTTTGGTTCATGTTGGTCATCATGGTGAAAATTGTAAATTTTTTGGGGGGGGGGGAATTTTCTTCCAGTTTTGGGGGTGATCCCGTTCTTTTTTGGGGTGTTTTTGACATGTTTTGGGGTCTCTGTTGGGTTTTGTTGGGTTCTTGTGTTTCATCCTGTTGGAAAAGTTTAACTTGCGTGTTTTGGAGAACATCAGGTAGGTTTAGTGTCGTTTTGGGGTGGATCTATGTTTTTTGGGGATTTTCTTCCAGTTTTGGGGGTGATTCCGTTCTTGTTTGGGGTGTTTTTGACTTGTTTTGGGGTCTCCGTTGGGTTTTAGTTGGATTCTCGTTGGTCCTTAAGGGAAATGGGAGTGGATTGTGGGTTTTGAAGAAGATCAGGTGAGTTTAGGGTGGTTTTGCGGGGAAATTCATAGTTTTTGGTGTTTTTTCTTCTGATTCAGTTCTTTTTTGGGGTGTTTTTGACGTGTTTTGGGGTTTCCGTTGGGTTTCGTTGAGTTCCTAATGGGTTTTATGGTGGTTGGGAGTGGACATTTGGATTTGGAGAACATCAGGTACGTTTAGAGTGGTTTTGGGATTGGATCCGTGCTTTTTGGGGTTTTCTTTGGTTTTGGGGGTGATCCTGTTCTTGTTTGGGGTGTTTTTGACGTGTTTTGGGTTCTCCGTTGGGTTTCGTTGGGTTTTCCGTGGTCATCATGGTGGAAAAGTGTAAATTGTGGGTTTTGGAGAACATCAGGTAGGTTTATGAGGACTTTTGGGGCAGATTCATGGTTTTTAGGGTTTTCTTCTGTTTTTTCTAGTGATCCAGTGTGTTTTCGGCGTGTTTTTGACGTGTTTTGTGGTCTCCGTTGGGTTTCGTTGGGTTTTCCGTGGTCATCATGGTGGAAAAGTGTAAATTGTGGGTTTTGGAGAACATCAGGTAGATTTAGGGTGTTTTTGGGTGGATCTATGGTTTTGGGGGATTTTGTTCCAGTTTTGGGGTGATCGAATTCATTTTTGGGGTGTTTCTGCCGTGTTTTGGGTTCTTTGTTGGGTTTCGTTGGGTTTTCCGTTGTCATCATGGTGGAAAAGTGTAAATTGTGGGTTTTGGAGATCATCAGGTAGGTTTAGGTTGGTTTTGGGATTGGATCTATGGTTTTGGGGGATTTTCTTTTGTTTTTGGGGGTGATCCCGTTCTTTTTTGGGGTGTTTTTGACGTGTTTTGTGGTCTCCGTTGGTATTCCTTGGGTTTTCCGTGGTCATGGTGGTGGAAAATTGTAAATTGTGGGTTTTGGAGAACTTCAGGTAGGTTTAGGGGAATTTTGGGGTGGATTCATGGTATTTGGTCTTTTCTTCTGTTTTTTTTGGGTGATCCTGTTCTTTTTTGGGGTGTTTATGACGTGTTTTGGGGTCTCCGTTGGGTTTTAGTTGGGTTCTTGTTGGTCATCATGGTGAAAAAGTGTAAATTGTGGGTTTTGGAGAACATCAGGTAGGTTTAGGGGGACTTTTGGGGCAGAGTCATGTTTTTTGGTGTTTTCTTCTGTTTCTTGGGGTGGTCCCGTTCTTTTTTGTCCCGTTCTTTTTTGGGAAATTTTTGAGGTGTTTGGGGTCTCCGTTGGGTTTTGTTGTGTACTCGTTGGTCATCGTGGTGGAAAATGGTAAATTGTGGGTTTTGGAGAACATCAGGTAGGTTTAGGGTGGTTTTGGGATTGGATCCGTGCTTTTTGGGATTTTCTTCCAGTTTATGGGTGATCCCTTTATTTTTGGGGTGTTTTTGACGTGTTTTGGTGTCTCATTTTGGGTTTTCGTTTGGTTCATGTTGGTCATCCTGGTGAAAAAGTGTAAATTGTGGGTTTTGGAGAACATCAGGTAGGTTTAGGGGGACTTTTGGTGTGGATCTATGGCTTTTGGGGTTTTCTTTCGTTTTAGGGGTTTATCCCGTTCTTGTTTTGGGTGTTTTTGACTTCTTTTGGGGTCTCCGTTGGGTTTCGTTGGGTTTTCCATGGTCGTCATGTTGGAAAATTGTCAATTGTGGGTTTTGGAGATCATCAGGTAGGTTTAGGGTGGTTTTGGGGTGGATCTATGATTTTGAAGGATTTTCTTCCAATTTTGGGGGTGATCCCTTTCTTTTTTTTTTTTTTTTTTTTTTTTTTTGACGTGTTTTGTGGTCTCCGTTGGGTTTTGTTGGGTTTTCCATGGTCATCAATGTGGAAAAGTGTAAATTGTGGGTTTTGGAGAACTTCAGGTTGGTTTAGGGGGATTTTTGGTGTGGATCTATGTCTTTTGGGGTTTTCTTTCGTTGTTGGGGTTGAACCAGTTCTTTTTTGGGGTGTTTTTGACGTTTTGGGGTCTCCGTTGGGTTTTGTTGGGTTCTCGTTGGTCGTTAAGCTAAATGGGAGTGGATTGTGGGTTTTGAAGAAGATCAGGTGAGTTTAGGGTGATTTGGGAGGAAATGCATAGTTTTGTTTTTTTTTTCTTCTGATCCAGTTCTTTTTTGGGGTGTTTTTGACGTGTTTTGGGGTTTCCGTTGCGTTTTGTTGAGTTCCTAATGGGTTTTATGGTGGGTGGGAGTGGATTTTGGGATTTGGAGAAGATCAGGTAGGTTTAAGGGTTTCTTGGGGTTAAATCACGTATTTTCTTCTGATCCGGTTTGCTTTTGGGGTGTTTTTGAGGTGTTTTGGGGTTTCTGTTGCGTTTTGTTGAGTTCCTAATGGGTTTTATGGTGGTTGGGAGTGGACTTTGGGATTTGGAGAAGATCAGGTAGGTTTAGGGTGGTTTGGGATTGGATCCATGCTTTTTGGGGATTTTCTTCCAGTTTGGGGGGTTATCCCGTTCTTTTTTGGGGTGTTTTTGACATGTTTTGATGTCTCTGTTGGTTTTGTTGGGTTTTCTGTTGGCATCTTGGTGGAAAAGGGTAAATTGTGGGTTTTGGAGAACTTCAGGTAGGTTTAGGGGGACTTTTGGGGTGGATTCATGGTATTTGGGGTTTTCTTCTGTTTTTTTGGGGAGATCCTGTTCTTTTTTTTTTTTTTTTTTTTTTTTTTTGACATGTTTTTTGTCTCCATTGGGTTTCGTTGGGTTTTCCATGGTCATCATGGTGGAAAAGGGTAATTTGTGGGTTTTGAGAACAATCAGGTAGGTTTAGGCTGGTTTTGGGATTGGATCTGTGCTTTTTGGGGATTTTCTTCCAGGTTATGGGTGATCCCTTTCTTTTTTGGGGTGTTTTTGACGTGTTTTGGTGTCTCCTTTTGGGTTTTCGTTTGGTTCATGTTGGTCATCATGGTGAAAATTGTAAATTTTTGGGGGGGAATTTTCTTCCAGTTTTGGGGGTGATCCCGTTCTTTTTTGGGGTGTTTTTGACATGTTTTGGGGTCTCTGTTGGGTTTTGTTGGGTTCTTGTGTTTCATCCTGTTGGAAAAGTTTAACTTGCGTGTTTTGGAGACATCAGGTAGGTTTAGTGTCGTTTTGGGTGGATCTATGTTTTTTGGGGATTTTCTTCCAGTTTTGGGGGTGATTCGTTCTTGTTTGGGGTGTTTTTGACTTGTTTTGGGGTCTCCGTTGGGTTTTAGTTGGATTCTCGTTGGTCCTTAAGGGAAATGGGAGTGGATTGTGGGTTTTGAAGAAGATCAGGTGAGTTTAGGGTGGTTTTGCGGGGAAATTCATAGTTTTTGGTGTTTTTTCTTCTGATTCAGTTCTTTTTTGGGGTGTTTTTGACGTGTTTTGGGGTCTCCGTTGGTTTTTGTTGGGTTCTTGTTGTTCTCATGGTGAAAACGGGTAAATTGTGGGTATGGAGAACATCAGGTAGGGTTTAGGGGGACTTTTGGGGTGGATCAACGGCTTTTAGGGTTTTCTTTCGGTTTTGGGGGTGATCCCGCTTTTTTTTGTGGTGTTTTTGACGTGTTTTGGGGTTTCCGTTGCGTTTTGTTGATTTCCTAATGTGTTTTAAGTTTGTTGGGAGTGGACTTTGGGATTTGGAGAACATCAGGTAGGTTTAGTGTGGTTTTGGGGTGGATCTATGTTTTTTTGGGGTTTTCTTTCTTTTTTAGGGGTTATCCTGTTCTTGTTTGGGGTGTTTTTGACTTGTTTTGGGGTCTCCGTTGGGTTTTAGTTGGATTCTCGTTGGTCCTTAAGGGAAATGGGAGTGGATTGTGGGTTTTGAAGAAGATCAGGTGAGTTTAGGGTGGTTTTGCGGGGAAATTCATAGTTTTTGGTGTTTTTTCTTCTGATTCAGTTCTTTTTTGGGGTGTTTTTGACGTGTTTTGGGGTTTCCGTTGGGTTTCGTTGAGTTCCTAATGGGTTTTATGGTGGTTGGGAGTGGACATTTGGATTTGGAGAACATCAGGTACGTTTAGAGTGGTTTTGGGATTGGATCCGTGCTTTTTGGGGTTTTCTTTGGTTTTGGGGGTGATCCTGTTCTTGTTTGGGGTGTTTTTGACGTGTTTTGGGTTCTCCGTTGGGTTTCGTTGGGTTTTCCGTGGTCATCATGGTGGAAAAGTGTAAATTGTGGGTTTTGGAGAACATCAGGTAGGTTTATGAGGACTTTTGGGGCAGATTCATGGTTTTTAGGGTTTTCTTCTGTTTTTTCTAGTGATCCAGTTGGTTTTCGGCGTGTTTTTGACGTGTTTTGTGGTCTCCGTTGGGTTTCGTTGGGTTTTCCGTGGTCATCATGGTGGAAAAGTGTAAATTGTGGGTTTTGGAGAACATCAGGTAGATTTAGGGTGTTTTTGGGGTGGATCTATGGTTTTGGGGGATTTTGTTCCAGTTTTGGGGTGATCGAATTCATTTTTGGGGTGTTTCTGACGTGTTTTGGGTTCTTCGTTGGGTTTCGTTGGGTTTTCCGTTGTCATCATGGTGGAAAAGTGTAAATTGTGGGTTTTGGAGAACATCAGGTAGGTTTAGGGGGACTTTTGGGGTGGATTCATGATATATGGGGTTTTCTTCTGTTTTTTTTTTTTTTTTGGGGGGGGGTGATCCAATTCATTTTGGGGGTGTTTTTGACGTGTTTTGGGGTCTCCATTGGGTTTCGTTGCGTTTTCCGTGGTTATCATGGTGGAAAAGGGTAAATTGTTGGTTTTGGAGAACATCAGGTAGGTTTAGGTTGGTTTTGGGATTGGATCTATGGTTTTGGGGGATTTTCTTTTGTTTTTGGGGGTGATCCCGTTCTTTTTTGGGGTGTTTTTGACGTGTTTTGGGGTCTCCGTTGGTATTCCTTGGGTTTTCCGTGGTCATGGTGGTGGAAAATTGTAAATTGTGTGTTTTGGAGAACTTCAGGTAGGTTTAGGGGAATTTTGGGGTGGATTCATGGTATTTGGTCTTTTCTTCTGTTTTTTTTGGGTGATCCTGTTCTTTTTTGGGGTGTTTATGACGTGTTTTGGGGTCTCCGTTGGGTTTTAGTTGGGTTCTTGTTGGTCATCATTGTGAAAAAGTGTAAATTGTGGGTTTTGGAGAACATCAGGTAGGTTTAGGGGGACTTTTGGGGCAGAGTCATGTTTTTTGGTGTTTTCTTCTGTTTCTTGGGGTGGTCCCGTTCTTTTTTGGGAAATTTTTGAGGTGTTTGGGGGTCTCCGTTGGGTTTTGTTGTGTACTCGTTGGTCATCGTGGTGGAAAATGGTAAATTGTGGGTTTTGGAGAACATCAGGTAGGTTTAGGTTGGTTTTGGGATTGGATCTATGGTTTTGGGGGATTTTCTTTTGTTTTTGGGGGTGATCCCGTTCTTTTTTGGGGTGTTTTTGACTTCTTTTGGGGTCTCCGTTGGGTTTCATTGGGTTTTCCATGGTCATCATGTTGGAAAATTGTAAATTGTGGGTTTTGGAGATCATCAGGTAGGTTTAGGGTGGTTTTGGGGTGGATCTATGATTTTGAAGGATTTTCTTCCAATTTTGGGGGTGATCCCTTTCTTTTTTTTTTTTTTTTTTTTTTTTTTTTGACGTGTTTTGTGGTCTCCGTTGGGTTTTGTTGGGTTTTCCATGGTCATCAATGTGGAAAAGTGTAAATTGTGGGTTTTGGAGAACTTCAGGTTGGTTTAGGGGGATTTTTGGTGTGGATCTATGTCTTTTGGGGTTTTCTTTCGTTGTTGGGGTTGAACCAGTTCTTTTTTGGGGTGTTTTTGACGTTTTTGGGGTCTCCGTTGGGTTTTGTTGGGTTCTCGTTGGTCGTTAAGCTAAATGGGAGTGGATTGTGGGTTTTGAAGAAGATCAGGTGAGTTTAGGGTGATTTGGGAGGGAAATGCATAGTTTTGTTTTTTTTTTTCTTCTGATCCAGTTCTTTTTTGGGGTGTTTTTGACGTGTTTTGGGGTTTCCGTTGCGTTATGTTGAGTTCCTAATGGGTTTTATGGTGGGTGGGAGTGGATTTTGGGATTTGGAGAAGATCAGGTAGGTTTAAGGGTTTTCTTGGGGTTAAATCACGTATTTTCTTCTGATCCGGTTTGCTTTTGGGGTGTTTTTGAGGTGTTTTGGAGTTTCTGTTGCGTTTTGTTGAGTTCCTAATGGGTTTTATGGTGGTTGGGAGTGGACTTTGGGATTTGGAGAAGATCAGGTAGGTTTAGGGTGGTTTTGGGATTGGATCCATGCTTTTTGGGGATTTTCTTCCAGTTTGGGGGGTTATCCCGTTCTTTTTTGGGGTGTTTTTGACATGTTTTGATGTCTCTGTTGGGTTTTGTTGGGTTTTCTGTTGGCATCTTGGTGGAAAAGGGTAAATTGTGGGTTTTGGAGAACTTCAGGTAGGTTTAGGGGGACTTTTGGGGTGGATTCATGGTATTTGGGGTTTTCTTCTGTTTTTTTGGGGAGATCCTGTTCTTTTTTTTTTTTTTTTTTTTTTTTTTTTTTTGACATGTTTTTTGTCTCCATTGGGTTTCGTTGGGTTTTCCATGGTCATCATGGTGGAAAAGGGTAAATTAGTGGGTTTTGGAGAACATCAGGTAGGTTTAGGCTGGTTTTGGGATTGGATCTGTGCTTTTTGGGGATTTTCTTCCAGTTTATGGGTGATCCCTTTCTTTTTTGGGGTGTTTTTGACGTGTTTTGGTGTCTCCTTTTGGGTTTTCGTTTGGTTCATGTTGGTCATCATGGTGAAAATTGTAAATTTTTTGGGGGGGGGGGAATTTTCTTCCAGTTTTGGGGGTGATCCCGTTCTTTTTTGGGGTGTTTTTGACATGTTTTGGGGTCTCTGTTGGGTTTTGTTGGGTTCTTGTGTTTCATCCTGTTGGAAAAGTTTAACTTGCGTGTTTTGGAGAACATCAGGTAGGTTTAGTGTCGTTTTGGGGTGGATCTATGTTTTTTGGGGATTTTCTTCCAGTTTTGGGGGTGATTCCGTTCTTGTTTGGGGTGTTTTTGACTTGTTTTGGGGTCTCCGTTGGGTTTTAGTTGGATTCTCGTTGGTCCTTAAGGGAAATGGGAGTGGATTGTGGGTTTTGAAGAAGATCAGGTGAGTTTAGGGTGGTTTTGCGGGGAAATTCATAGTTTTTGGTGTTTTTTCTTCTGATTCAGTTCTTTTTTGGGGTGTTTTTGACGTGTTTTGGGGTTTCCGTTGGGTTTCGTTGAGTTCCTAATGGGTTTTATGGTGGTTGGGAGTGGACATTTGGATTTGGAGAACATCAGGTACGTTTAGAGTGGTTTTGGGATTGGATCCGTGCTTTTTGGGGTTTTCTTTGGTTTTGGGGGTGATCCTGTTCTTGTTTGGGGTGTTTTTGACGTGTTTTGGGTTCTCCGTTGGGTTTCGTTGGGTTTTCCGTGGTCATCATGGTGGAAAAGTGTAAATTGTGGGTTTTGGAGAACATCAGGTAGGTTTATGAGGACTTTTGGGGCAGATTCATGGTTTTTAGGGTTTTCTTCTGTTTTTTCTAGTGATCCAGTTGGTTTTCGGTGTGTTTTTGACGTGTTTTGTGGTCTCCGTTGGGTTTCGTTGGGTTTTCCGTGGTCATCATGGTGGAAAAGTGTAAATTGTGGGTTTTGGAGAACATCAGGTAGATTTAGGGTGTTTTTGGGGTGGATCTATGGTTTTGGGGGATTTTGTTCCAGTTTTGGGGTGATCGAATTCATTTTTGGGGTGTTTCTGCCGTGTTTTGGGTTCTTCGTTGGGTTTCGTTGGGTTTTCCGTTGTCATCATGGTGGAAAAGTGTAAATTGTGGGTTTTGGAGAACATCAGGTAGGTTTAGGGGGACTTTTGGGGTGGATTCATGATATATGGGGTTTTCTTCTGTTTTTTTTTTTTTTTTGGGGGGGGTGATCCAATTCATTTTGGGGGTGTTTTTGACGTGTTTTGGGGTCTCCATTGGGTTTCGTTGCGTTTTCTGTGGTCATCATGGTGGAAAAGGGTAAATTGTTGGTTTTGGAGAACATCAGGTAGGTTTAGGTTGGTTTTGGGATTGGATCTATGGTTTTGGGGGATTTTCTTTTGTTTTTGGGGGTGATCCCGTTCTTTTTTGGGGTGTTTTTGACGTGTTTTGGGGTCTCCGTTGGTATTCCTTGGGTTTTCCGTGGTCATGGTGGTGGAAAATTGTAAATTGTGGGTTTTGGAGAACTTCAGGTAGGTTTAGGGGAATTTTGGGGTGGATTCATGGTATTTGGTCTTTTCTTCTGTTTTTTTTGGGTGATCCTGTTCTTTTTTGGGGTGTTTATGACGTGTTTTGGGGTCTCCGTTGGGTTTTAGTTGGGTTCTTGTTGGTCATCATTGTGAAAAAGTGTAAATTGTGGGTTTTGGAGAACATCAGGTAGGTTTAGGGGGACTTTTGGGGCAGAGTCATGTTTTTTGGTGTTTTCTTCTGTTTCTTGGGGTGGTCCCGTTCTTTTTTGGGAAATTTTTGAGGTGTTTGGGGGTCTCCGTTGGGTTTTGTTGTGTACTCGTTGGTCATCGTGGTGGAAAATGGTAAATTGTGGGTTTTGGAGAACATCAGGTAGGTTTAGGTTGGTTTTGGGATTGGATCTATGGTTTTGGGGGATTTTCTTTTGTTTTTGGGGGTGATCCCGTTCTTTTTTGGGGTGTTTTTGACTTCTTTTGGGGTCTCCGTTGGGTTTCGTTGGGTTTTCCATGGTCATCATGTTGGAAAATTGTAAATTGTGGGTTTTGGAGATCATCAGGTAGGTTTAGGGTGGTTTTGGGGTGGATCTATGATTTTGAAGGATTTTCTTCCAATTTTGGGGGTGATCCCTTTCTTTTTTTTTTTTTTTTTTTTTTTTTTTTGACGTGTTTTGTGGTCTCCGTTGGGTTTTGTTGGGTTTTCCATGGTCATCAATGTGGAAAAGTGTAAATTGTGGGTTTTGGAGAACTTCAGGTTGGTTTAGGGGGATTTTTGGTGTGGATCTATGTCTTTTGGGGTTTTCTTTCGTTGTTGGGGTTGAACCAGTTCTTTTTTGGGGTGTTTTTGACGTTTTTGGGGTCTCCGTTGGGTTTTGTTGGGTTCTCGTTGGTCGTTAAGCTAAATGGGAGTGGATTGTGGGTTTTGAAGAAGATCAGGTGAGTTTAGGGTGATTTGGGAGGGAAATGCATAGTTTTGTTTTTTTTTTTCTTCTGATCCAGTTCTTTTTTGGGGTGTTTTTGACGTGTTTTGGGGTTTCCGTTGCGTTATGTTGAGTTCCTAATGGGTTTTATGGTGGGTGGGAGTGGATTTTGGGATTTGGAGAAGATCAGGTAGGTTTAAGGGTTTTCTTGGGGTTAAATCACGTATTTTCTTCTGATCCGGTTTGCTTTTGGGGTGTTTTTGAGGTGTTTTGGAGTTTCTGTTGCGTTTTGTTGAGTTCCTAATGGGTTTTATGGTGGTTGGGAGTGGACTTTGGGATTTGGAGAAGATCAGGTAGGTTTAGGGTGGTTTTGGGATTGGATCCATGCTTTTTGGGGATTTTCTTCCAGTTTGGGGGGTTATCCCGTTCTTTTTTGGGGTGTTTTTGACATGTTTTGATGTCTCTGTTGGGTTTTGTTGGGTTTTCTGTTGGCATCTTGGTGGAAAAGGGTAAATTGTGGGTTTTGGAGAACTTCAGGTAGGTTTAGGGGGACTTTTGGGGTGGATTCATGGTATTTGGGGTTTTCTTCTGTTTTTTTGGGGAGATCCTGTTCTTTTTTTTTTTTTTTTTTTTTTTTTTTTTTTGACATGTTTTTTGTCTCCATTGGGTTTCGTTGGGTTTTCCATGGTCATCATGGTGGAAAAGGGTAAATTAGTGGGTTTTGGAGAACATCAGGTAGGTTTAGGCTGGTTTTGGGATTGGATCTGTGCTTTTTGGGGATTTTCTTCCAGTTTATGGGTGATCCCTTTCTTTTTTGGGGTGTTTTTGACGTGTTTTGGTGTCTCCTTTTGGGTTTTCGTTTGGTTCATGTTGGTCATCATGGTGAAAATTGTAAATTTTTTGGGGGGGGGGGAATTTTCTTCCAGTTTTGGGGGTGATCCCGTTCTTTTTTGGGGTGTTTTTGACATGTTTTGGGGTCTCTGTTGGGTTTTGTTGGGTTCTTGTGTTTCATCCTGTTGGAAAAGTTTAACTTGCGTGTTTTGGAGAACATCAGGTAGGTTTAGTGTCGTTTTGGGGTGGATCTATGTTTTTTGGGGATTTTCTTCCAGTTTTGGGGGTGATTCCGTTCTTGTTTGGGGTGTTTTTGACTTGTTTTGGGGTCTCCGTTGGGTTTTAGTTGGATTCTCGTTGGTCCTTAAGGGAAATGGGAGTGGATTGTGGGTTTTGAAGAAGATCAGGTGAGTTTAGGGTGGTTTTGCGGGGAAATTCATAGTTTTTGGTGTTTTTTCTTCTGATTCAGTTCTTTTTTGGGGTGTTTTTGACGTGTTTTGGGGTTTCCGTTGGGTTTCGTTGAGTTCCTAATGGGTTTTATGGTGGTTGGGAGTGGACATTTGGATTTGGAGAACATCAGGTACGTTTAGAGTGGTTTTGGGATTGGATCCGTGCTTTTTGGGGTTTTCTTTGGTTTTGGGGGTGATCCTGTTCTTGTTTGGGGTGTTTTTGACGTGTTTTGGGTTCTCCGTTGGGTTTCGTTGGGTTTTCCGTGGTCATCATGGTGGAAAAGTGTAAATTGTGGGTTTTGGAGAACATCAGGTAGGTTTATGAGGACTTTTGGGGCAGATTCATGGTTTTTAGGGTTTTCTTCTGTTTTTTCTAGTGATCCAGTTGGTTTTCGGTGTGTTTTTGACGTGTTTTGTGGTCTCCGTTGGGTTTCGTTGGGTTTTCCGTGGTCATCATGGTGGAAAAGTGTAAATTGTGGGTTTTGGAGAACATCAGGTAGATTTAGGGTGTTTTTGGGGTGGATCTATGGTTTTGGGGGATTTTGTTCCAGTTTTGGGGTGATCGAATTCATTTTTGGGGTGTTTCTGCCGTGTTTTGGGTTCTTCGTTGGGTTTCGTTGGGTTTTCCGTTGTCATCATGGTGGAAAAGTGTAAATTGTGGGTTTTGGAGAACATCAGGTAGGTTTAGGGGGACTTTTGGGGTGGATTCATGATATATGGGGTTTTCTTCTGTTTTTTTTTTTTTTTTGGGGGGGGTGATCCAATTCATTTTGGGGGTGTTTTTGACGTGTTTTGGGGTCTCCATTGGGTTTCGTTGCGTTTTCTGTGGTCATCATGGTGGAAAAGGGTAAATTGTTGGTTTTGGAGAACATCAGGTAGGTTTAGGTTGGTTTTGGGATTGGATCTATGGTTTTGGGGGATTTTCTTTTGTTTTTGGGGGTGATCCCGTTCTTTTTTGGGGTGTTTTTGACGTGTTTTGGGGTCTCCGTTGGTATTCCTTGGGTTTTCCGTGGTCATGGTGGTGGAAAATTGTAAATTGTGGGTTTTGGAGAACTTCAGGTAGGTTTAGGGGAATTTTGGGGTGGATTCATGGTATTTGGTCTTTTCTTCTGTTTTTTTTGGGTGATCCTGTTCTTTTTTGGGGTGTTTATGACGTGTTTTGGGGTCTCCGTTGGGTTTTAGTTGGGTTCTTGTTGGTCATCATTGTGAAAAAGTGTAAATTGTGGGTTTTGGAGAACATCAGGTAGGTTTAGGGGGACTTTTGGGGCAGAGTCATGTTTTTTGGTGTTTTCTTCTGTTTCTTGGGGTGGTCCCGTTCTTTTTTGGGAAATTTTTGAGGTGTTTGGGGGTCTCCGTTGGGTTTTGTTGTGTACTCGTTGGTCATCGTGGTGGAAAATGGTAAATTGTGGGTTTTGGAGAACATCAGGTAGGTTTAGGTTGGTTTTGGGATTGGATCTATGGTTTTGGGGGATTTTCTTTTGTTTTTGGGGGTGATCCCGTTCTTTTTTGGGGTGTTTTTGACTTCTTTTGGGGTCTCCGTTGGGTTTCGTTGGGTTTTCCATGGTCATCATGTTGGAAAATTGTAAATTGTGGGTTTTGGAGATCATCAGGTAGGTTTAGGGTGGTTTTGGGGTGGATCTATGATTTTGAAGGATTTTCTTCCAATTTTGGGGGTGATCCCTTTCTTTTTTTTTTTTTTTTTTTTTTTTTTTGACGTGTTTTGTGGTCTCCGTTGGGTTTTGTTGGGTTTTCCATGGTCATCAATGTGGAAAAGTGTAAATTGTGGGTTTTGGAGAACTTCAGGTTGGTTTAGGGGGATTTTTGGTGTGGATCTATGTCTTTTGGGGTTTTCTTTCGTTGTTGGGGTTGAACCAGTTCTTTTTTGGGGTGTTTTTGACGTTTTTGGGGTCTCCGTTGGGTTTTGTTGGGTTCTCGTTGGTCGTTAAGCTAAATGGGAGTGGATTGTGGGTTTTGAAGAAGATCAGGTGAGTTTAGGGTGATTTGGGAGGGAAATGCATAGTTTTGTTTTTTTTTTCTTCTGATCCAGTTCTTTTTTGGGGTGTTTTTGACGTGTTTTGGGGTTTCCGTTGCGTTTTGTTGAGTTCCTAATGGGTTTTATGGTGGGTGGGAGTGGATTTTGGGATTTGGAGAAGATCAGGTAGGTTTAAGGGTTTTCTTGGGGTTAAATCACGTATTTTCTTCTGATCCGGTTTGCTTTTGGGGTGTTTTTGAGGTGTTTTGGGGTTTCTGTTGCGTTTTGTTGAGTTCCTAATGGGTTTTATGGTGGTTGGGAGTGGACTTTGGGATTTGGAGAAGATCAGGTAGGTTTAGGGTGGTTTTGGGATTGGATCCATGCTTTTTGGGGATTTTCTTCCAGTTTGGGGGGTTATCCCGTTCTTTTTTGGGGTGTTTTTGACATGTTTTGATGTCTCTGTTGGGTTTTGTTGGGTTTTCTGTTGGCATCTTGGTGGAAAAGGGTAAATTGTGGGTTTTGGAGAACTTCAGGTAGGTTTAGGGGGACTTTTGGGGTGGATTCATGGTATTTGGGGTTTTCTTCTGTTTTTTTGGGGAGATCCTGTTCTTTTTTTTTTTTTTTTTTTTTTTTTTTTTGACATGTTTTTTGTCTCCATTGGGTTTCGTTGGGTTTTCCATGGTCATCATGGTGGAAAAGGGTAAATTAGTGGGTTTTGGAGAACATCAGGTAGGTTTAGGCTGGTTTTGGGATTGGATCTGTGCTTTTTGGGGATTTTCTTCCAGTTTATGGGTGATCCCTTTCTTTTTTGGGGTGTTTTTGACGTGTTTTGGTGTCTCCTTTTGGGTTTTCGTTTGGTTCATGTTGGTCATCATGGTGAAAATTGTAAATTTTTGGGGGGGGAATTTTCTTCCAGTTTTGGGGGTGATCCCGTTCTTTTTTGGGGTGTTTTTGACATGTTTTGGGGTCTCTGTTGGGTTTTGTTGGGTTCTTGTGTTTCATCCTGTTGGAAAAGTTTAACTTGCGTGTTTTGGAGAACATCAGGTAGGTTTAGTGTCGTTTTGGGGTGGATCTATGTTTTTTGGGGATTTTCTTCCAGTTTTGGGGGTGATTCCGTTCTTGTTTGGGGTGTTTTTGACTTGTTTTGGGGTCTCCGTTGGGTTTTAGTTGGATTCTCGTTGGTCCTTAAGGGAAATGGGAGTGGATTGTGGGTTTTGAAGAAGATCAGGTGAGTTTAGGGTGGTTTTGCGGGGAAATTCATAGTTTTTGGTGTTTTTTCTTCTGATTCAGTTCTTTTTTGGGGTGTTTTTGACGTGTTTTGGGGTCTCCGTTGGTTTTTGTTGGGTTCTTGTTGTTCATCATGGTGAAAACGGGTAAATTGTGGGTATTGGAGAACATCAGGTAGGTTTAGGGGGACTTTTGGGGTGGATCAACGGCTTTTAGGGTTTTCTTTCGATTTTGGGGGTGATCCCGCTTTTTTTTGTGGTGTTTTTGACGTGTTTTGGGGTTTCCGTTGCGTTTTGTTGATTTCCTAATGTGTTTTAAGTTTGTTGGGAGTGGACTTTGGGATTTGGAGAACATCAGGTAGGTTTAGTGTGGTTTTGGGGTGGATCTATGTTTTTTGGGGGTTTTCTTTCTTTTTTAGGGGTTATCCTGTTCTTGTTTGGGGTGTTTTTGACTTGTTTTGGGGTCTCCGTTGGGTTTTAGTTGGATTCTCGTTGGTCCTTAAGGGAAATGGGAGTGGATTGTGGGTTTTGAAGAAGATCAGGTGAGTTTAGGGTGGTTTTGCGGGGAAATTCATAGTTTTTGGTGTTTTTTCTTCTGATTCAGTTCTTTTTTGGGGTGTTTTTGACGTGTTTTGGGGTTTCCGTTGGGTTTCGTTGAGTTCCTAATGGGTTTTATGGTGGTTGGGAGTGGACATTTGGATTTGGAGAACATCAGGTACGTTTAGAGTGGTTTTGGGATTGGATCCGTGCTTTTTGGGGTTTTCTTTGGTTTTGGGGGTGATCCTGTCCTTGTTTGGGGTGTTTTTGACGTGTTTTGGGTTCTCCGTTGGGTTTCGTTGGGTTTTCCGTGGTCATCATGGTGGAAAAGTGTAAATTGTGGGTTTTGGAGAACATCAGGTAGGTTTATGAGGACTTTTGGGGCAGATTCATGGTTTTTAGGGTTTTCTTCTGTTTTTTCTAGTGATCCAGTTGGTTTTCGGTGTGTTTTTGACGTGTTTTGTGGTCTCCGTTGGGTTTCGTTGGGTTTTCCGTGGTCATCATGGTGGAAAAGTGTAAATTGTGGGTTTTGGAGAACATCAGGTAGATTTAGGGTGTTTTTGGGGTGGATCTATGGTTTTGGGGGATTTTGTTCCAGTTTTGGGGTGATCGAATTCATTTTTGGGGTGTTTCTGCCGTGTTTTGGGTTCTTCGTTGGGTTTCGTTGGGTTTTCCGTTGTCATCATGGTGGAAAAGTGTAAATTGTTGGTTTTGGAGAACATCAGGTAGGTTTAGGGGGACTTTTGGGGTGGATTCATGATATATGGGGTTTTCTTCTGTTTTTTTTTTTTTTTGGGGGGGGGTGATCCAATTCATTTTGGGGGTGTTTTTGACGTGTTTTGGGGTCTCCATTGGGTTTCGTTGCGTTTTCTGTGGTCATCATGGTGGAAAAGGGTAAATTGTTGGTTTTGGAGAACATCAGGTAGGTTTAGGTTGGTTTTGGGATTGGATCTATGGTTTTGGGGGATTTTCTTTTGTTTTTGGGGGTGATCCCGTTCTTTTTTGGGGTGTTTTTGACGTGTTTTGGGGTCTCCGTTGGTATTCCTTGGGTTTTCCGTGTTCATGGTGGTGGAAAATTGTAAATTGTGGGTTTTGGAGAACTTCAGGTAGGTTTAGGGGAATTTTGGGGTGGATTCATGGTATTTGGTCTTTTCTTCTGGTTTTTTTGGGTGATCCTGTTCTTTTTTGGGGTGTTTATGACGTGTTTTGGGGTCTCCGTTGGGTTTTAGTTGGGTTCTTGTTGGTCATCATTGTGAAAAAGTGTAAATTGTGGGTTTTGGAGAACATCAGGTAGGTTTAGGGGGACTTTTGGGGCAGAGTCATGTTTTTTGGTGTTTTCTTCTGTTTCTTGGGGTGGTTCCGTTCTTTTTTGGGAAATTTTTGAGGTGTTTGGGGGTCTCCGTTGGGTTTTGTTGTGTACTCGTTGGTCATCGTGGTGGAAAATGGTAAATTGTGGGTTTTGGAGAACATCAGGTAGGTTTAGGTTGGTTTTGGGATTGGATCTATGGTTTTGGGGGATTTTCTTTTGGTTTTGGGGGTGATCCCGTTCTTTTTTGGGGTGTTTTTGACTTCTTTTGGGGTCTCCGTTGGGTTTCGTTGGGTTTTCCATGGTCATCATGTTGGAAAATTGTAAATTGTGGGTTTTGGAGATCATCAGGTAGGTTTAGGGTGGTTTTGGGGTGGATCTATGATTTTGAAGGATTTTCTTCCAATTTTGGGGGTGATCCCTTTCTTTTTTTTTTTTTTTTTTTTTTTTTTTTTGACGTGTTTTGTGGTCTCCGTTGGGTTTTGTTGGGTTTTCCATGGTCATCAATGTGGAAAAGTGTAAATTGTGGGTTTTGGAGAACTTCAGGTTGGTTTAGGGGGATTTTTGGTGTGGATCTATGTCTTTTGGGGTTTTCTTTCGTTGTTGGGGTTGAACCAGTTCTTTTTTGGGGTGTTTTTGACGTTTTTGGGGTCTCCGTTGGGTTTTGTTGGGTTCTCGTTGGTCGTTAAGCTAAATGGGAGTGGATTGTGGGTTTTGAAGAAGATCAGGTGAGTTTAGGGTGATTTGGGAGGGAAATGCATAGTTTTGTTTTTTTTTTTCTTCTGATCCAGTTCTTTTTTGGGGTGTTTTTGACGTGTTTTGGGGTTTCCGTTGCGTTATGTTGAGTTCCTAATGGGTTTTATGGTGGGTGGGAGTGGATTTTGGGATTTGGAGAAGATCAGGTAGGTTTAAGGATTTTCTTGGGGTTAAATCACGTATTTTCTTCTGATCCGGTTTGCTTTTGGGGTGTTTTTGAGGTGTTTTGGGGTTTCTGTTGCGTTTTGTTGAGTTCCTAATGGGTTTTATGGTGGTTGGGAGTGGACTTTGGGATTTGGAGAAGATCAGGTAGGTTTAGGGTGGTTTTGGGATTGGATCCATGCTTTTTGGGGATTTTCTTCCAGTTTTGGGGGTTATCCCGTTCTTTTTTGGGGTGTTTTTGACATGTTTTGATGTCTCTGTTGGGTTTTGTTGGGTTTTCTGTTGGCATCTTGGTGGAAAAGGGTAAATTGTGGGTTTTGGAGAACTTCAGGTAGGTTTAGGGGGACTTTTGGGGTGGATTCATGGTATTTGGGGTTTTCTTCTGTTTTTTTGGGGAGATCCTGTTCTTTTTTTTTTTTTTTTTTTTTTTTTTTTTTTTTTTTGACATGTTTTTTGTCTCCATTGGGTTTCGTTGGGTTTTCCATGGTCATCATGGTGGAAAAGGGTAAATTTGTGGGTTTTGGAGAACATCAGGTAGGTTTAGGCTGGTTTTGGGATTGGATCTGTGCTTTTTGGGGATTTTCTTCCAGTTTATGGGTGATCCCTTTCTTTTTTGGGGTGTTTTTGACGTGTTTTGGGGTCTCCTTTTGGGTTTTCGTTTGGTTCATGTTGGTCATCATGGTGAAAATTGTAAATTTTTGGGGGGGGAATTTTCTTCCAGTTTTGGGGGTGATCCCGTTCTTTTTTGGGGTGTTTTTGACATGTTTTGGGGTCTCTGTTGGGTTTTGTTGGGTTCTTGTGTTTCATCCTGTTGGAAAAGTTTAACTTGCGTGTTTTGGAGAACATCAGGTAGGTTTAGTGTCGTTTTGGGGTGGATCTATGTTTTTTGGGGATTTTCTTCCAGTTTTGGGGGTGATTCCGTTCTTGTTTGGGGTGTTTTTGACTTGTTTTGGGGTCTCCGTTGGGTTTTAGTTGGATTCTCGTTGGTCCTTAAGGGAAATGGGAGTGGATTGTGGGTTTTGAAGAAGATCAGGTGAGTTTAGGGTGGTTTTGCGGGGAAATTCATAGTTTTTGGTGTTTTTTCTTCTGATTCAGTTCTTTTTTGGGGTGTTTTTGACGTGTTTTGGGGTCTCCGTTGGTTTTTGTTGGGTTCTTGTTGTTCATCATGGTGAAAACGGGTAAATTGTGGGTATTGGAGAACATCAGGTAGGTTTAGGGGGACTTTTGGGGTGGATCAACGGCTTTTAGGGTTTTCTTTCGATTTTGGGGGTGATCCCGCTTTTTTTTGTGGTGTTTTTGACGTGTTTTGGGGTTTCCGTTGCGTTTTGTTGATTTCCTAATGTGTTTTAAGTTTGTTGGGAGTGGACTTTGGGATTTGGAGAACATCAGGTAGGTTTAGTGTGGTTTTGGGGTGGATCTATGTTTTTTTGGGGTTTTCTTTCTTTTTTAGGGGTTATCCTGTTCTTGTTTGGGGTGTTTTTGACTTGTTTTGGGGTCTCCGTTGGGTTTTAGTTGGATTCTCGTTGGTCCTTAAGGGAAATGGGAGTGGATTGTGGGTTTTGAAGAAGATCAGGTGAGTTTAGGGTGGTTTTGCGGGGAAATTCATAGTTTTTGGTGTTTTTTCTTCTGATTCAGTTCTTTTTTGGGGTGTTTTTGACGTGTTTTGGGGTTTCCGTTGGGTTTCGTTGAGTTCCTAATGGGTTTTATGGTGGTTGGGAGTGGACATTTGGATTTGGAGAACATCAGGTACGTTTAGAGTGGTTTTGGGATTGGATCCGTGCTTTTTGGGGTTTTCTTTGGTTTTGGGGGTGATCCTGTTCTTGTTTGGGGTGTTTTTGACGTGTTTTGGGTTCTCCGTTGGGTTTCGTTGGGTTTTCCGTGGTCATCATGGTGGAAAAGTGTAAATTGTGGGTTTTGGAGAACATCAGGTAGGTTTATGAGGACTTTTGGGGCAGATTCATGGTTTTTAGGGTTTTCTTCTGTTTTTTCTAGTGATCCAGTTGGTTTTCGGTGTGTTTTTGACGTGTTTTGTGGTCTCCGTTGGGTTTCGTTGGGTTTTCCGTGGTCATCATGGTGGAAAAGTGTAAATTGTGGGTTTTGGAGAACATCAGGTAGATTTAGGGTGTTTTTGGGGTGGATCTATGGTTTTGGGGGATTTTGTTCCAGTTTTGGGGTGATCGAATTCATTTTTGGGGTGTTTCTGCCGTGTTTTGGGTTCTTCGTTGGGTTTCGTTGGGTTTTCCGTTGTCATCATGGTGGAAAAGTGTAAATTGTGGGTTTTGGAGAACATCAGGTAGGTTTAGGGGGACTTTTGGGGTGGATTCATGATATATGGGGTTTTCTTCTGTTTTTTTTTTTTTTTGGGGGGGGGTGATCCAATTCATTTTGGGGGTGTTTTTGACGTGTTTTGGGGTCTCCATTGGGTTTCGTTGCGTTTTCTGTGGTCATCATGGTGGAAAGGGTAAATTGTTGGTTTTGGAGAACATCAGGTAGGTTTAGGTTGGTTTTGGGATTGGATCTATGGTTTTGGGGGATTTTCTTTTGTTTTTGGGGGTGATCCCGTTCTTTTTTGGGGTGTTTTTGACGTGTTTTGGGGTCTCCGTTGGTATTCCTTGGGTTTTCCGTGTTCATGGTGGTGGAAAATTGTAAATTGTGGGTTTTGGAGAACTTCAGGTAGGTTTAGGGGAATTTTGGGGTGGATTCATGGTATTTGGTCTTTTCTTCTGTTTTTTTTGGGTGATCCTGTTCTTTTTTGGGGTGTTTATGACGTGTTTTGGGGTCTCCGTTGGGTTTTAGTTGGGTTCTTGTTGGTCATCATTGTGAAAAAGTGTAAATTGTGGGTTTTGGAGAACATCAGGTAGGTTTAGGGGGACTTTTGGGGCAGAGTCATGTTTTTTGGTGTTTTCTTCTGTTTCTTGGGGTGGTTCCGTTCTTTTTTGGGAAATTTTTGAGGTGTTTGGGGGTCTCCGTTGGGTTTTGTTGTGTACTCGTTGGTCATCGTGGTGGAAAATGGTAAATTGTGGGTTTTGGAGAACATCAGGTAGGTTTAGGTTGGTTTTGGGATTGGATCTATGGTTTTGGGGGATTTTCTTTTGGTTTTGGGGGTGATCCCGTTCTTTTTTGGGGTGTTTTTGACTTCTTTTGGGGTCTCCGTTGGGTTTCGTTGGGTTTTCCATGGTCATCATGTTGGAAAATTGTAAATTGTGGGTTTTGGAGATCATCAGGTAGGTTTAGGGTGGTTTTGGGGTGGATCTATGATTTTGAAGGATTTTCTTCCAATTTTGGGGGTGATCCCTTTCTTTTTTTTTTTTTTTTTTTTTTTTTTTTTGACGTGTTTTGTGGTCTCCGTTGGGTTTTGTTGGGTTTTCCATGGTCATCAATGTGGAAAAGTGTAAATTGTGGGTTTTGGAGAACTTCAGGTTGGTTTAGGGGGATTTTTGGTGTGGATCTATGTCTTTTGGGGTTTTCTTTCGTTGTTGGGGTTGAACCAGTTCTTTTTTGGGGTGTTTTTGACGTTTTTGGGGTCTCCGTTGGGTTTTGTTGGGTTCTCGTTGGTCGTTAAGCTAAATGGGAGTGGATTGTGGGTTTTGAAGAAGATCAGGTGAGTTTAGGGTGATTTGGGAGGGAAATGCATAGTTTTGTTTTTTTTTTTCTTCTGATCCAGTTCTTTTTTGGGGTGTTTTTGACGTGTTTTGGGGTTTCCGTTGCGTTATGTTGAGTTCCTAATGGGTTTTATGGTGGGTGGGAGTGGATTTTGGGATTTGGAGAAGATCAGGTAGGTTTAAGGATTTTCTTGGGGTTAAATCACGTATTTTCTTCTGATCCGGTTTGCTTTTGGGGTGTTTTTGAGGTGTTTTGGGGTTTCTGTTGCGTTTTGTTGAGTTCCTAATGGGTTTTATGGTGGTTGGGAGTGGACTTTGGGATTTGGAGAAGATCAGGTAGGTTTAGGGTGGTTTTGGGATTGGATCCATGCTTTTTGGGGATTTTCTTCCAGTTTGGGGGGTTATCCCGTTCTTTTTTGGGGTGTTTTTGACATGTTTTGATGTCTCTGTTGGGTTTTGTTGGGTTTTCTGTTGGCATCTTGGTGGAAAAGGGTAAATTGTGGGTTTTGGAGAACTTCAGGTAGGTTTAGGGGGACTTTTGGGGTGGATTCATGGTATTTGGGGTTTTCTTCTGTTTTTTTGGGGAGATCCTGTTCTTTTTTTTTTTTTTTTTTTTTTTTTTTTTTTTTTTGACATGTTTTTTGTCTCCATTGGGTTTCGTTGGGTTTTCCATGGTCATCATGGTGGAAAAGGGTAAATTTGTGGGTTTTGGAGAACATCAGGTAGGTTTAGGCTGGTTTTGGGATTGGATCTGTGCTTTTTGGGGATTTTCTTCCAGTTTATGGGTGATCCCTTTCTTTTTTGGGGTGTTTTTGACGTGTTTTGGTGTCTCCTTTTGGGTTTTCGTTTGGTTCATGTTGGTCATCATGGTGAAAATTGTAAATTTTTGGGGGGGGAATTTTCTTCCAGTTTTGGGGGTGATCCCGTTCTTTTTTGGGGTGTTTTTGACATGTTTTGGGGTCTCTGTTGGGTTTTGTTGGGTTCTTGTGTTTCATCCTGTTGGAAAAGTTTAACTTGCGTGTTTTGGAGAACATCAGGTAGGTTTAGTGTCGTTTTGGGGTGGATCTATGTTTTTTGGGGATTTTCTTCCAGTTTTGGGGGTGATTCCGTTCTTGTTTGGGGTGTTTTTGACTTGTTTTGGGGTCTCCGTTGGGTTTTAGTTGGATTCTCGTTGGTCCTTAAGGGAAATGGGAGTGGATTGTGGGTTTTGAAGAAGATCAGGTGAGTTTAGGGTGGTTTTGCGGGGAAATTCATAGTTTTTGGTGTTTTTTCTTCTGATTCAGTTCTTTTTTGGGGTGTTTTTGACGTGTTTTGGGGTCTCCGTTGGTTTTTGTTGGGTTCTTGTTGTTCATCATGGTGAAAACGGGTAAATTGTGGGTATTGGAGAACATCAGGTAGGTTTAGGGGGACTTTTGGGGTGGATCAACGGCTTTTAGGGTTTTCTTTCGGTTTTGGGGGTGATCCCGCTTTTTTTTGTGGTGTTTTTGACGTGTTTTGGGGTTTCCGTTGCGTTTTGTTGATTTCCTAATGTGTTTTAAGTTTGTTGGGAGTGGACTTTGGGATTTGGAGAACATCAGGTAGGTTTAGTGTGGTTTTGGGGTGGATCTATGTTTTTTTGGGGTTTTCTTTCTTTTTTAGGGGTTATCCTGTTCTTGTTTGGGGTGTTTTTGACTTGTTTTGGGGTCTCCGTTGGGTTTTAGTTGGATTCTCGTTGGTCCTTAAGGGAAATGGGAGTGGATTGTGGGTTTTGAAGAAGATCAGGTGAGTTTAGGGTGGTTTTGCGGGGAAATTCATAGTTTTTGGTGTTTTTTCTTCTGATTCAGTTATTTTTTGGGGTGTTTTTAACATATTTTGGGGTTTCCGTTGGGTTTCGTTGGGTTTTCCGTGGTCATCATGGTGGAAAAGTGTAAATTGTGGGTTTTGGAGAACATCAGGTAGGTTTATGAGGACTTTTGGGGCAGATTCATGGTTTTTAGGGTTTTCTTCTGTTTTTTCTAGTGATCCAGTTGGTTTTCGGCGTGTTTTTGACGTGTTTTGTGGTCTCCGTTGGGTTTCGTTGGGTTTTCCGTGGTCATCATGGTGGAAAAGTGTAAATTGTGGGTTTTGGAGAACATCAGGTAGATTTAGGGTGTTTTTGGGTGGATCTATGGTTTTGGGGGATTTTGTTCCAGTTTTGGGGTGATCGAATTCATTTTTGGGGTGTTTCTGCCGTGTTTTGGGTTCTTCGTTGGGTTTCGTTGGGTTTTCCGTTGTCATCATGGTGGAAAAGTGTAAATTGTGGGTTTTGGAGAACATCAGGTAGGTTTAGGTTGGTTTTGGGATTGGATCTATGGTTTTGGGGGATTTTCTTTTGTTTTTGGGGGTGATCCCGTTCTTTTTTGGGGTGTTTTTGACGTGTTTTGGGGTCTCCGTTGGTATTCCTTGGGTTTTCCGTGGTCATGGTGGTGGAAAATTGTAAATTGTGGGTTTTGGAGAACTTCAGGTAGGTTTAGGAGAATTTTGGGGTGGATTCATGGTATTTGGTCTTTTCTTCTGTTTTTTTTGGGTGATCCTGTTCTTTTTTGGGGTGTTTATGACGTGTTTTGGGGTCTCCGTTGGGTTTTAGTTGGGTTCTTGTTGGTCATCATGGTGAAAAAGTGTAAATTGTGGGTTTTGGAGAACATCAGGTAGGTTTAGGGGGACTTTTGGGGCAGAGTCATGTTTTTTGGTGTTTTCTTCTGTTTCTTGGGGTGGTCCCGTTCTTTTTTGGGAAATTTTTGAGGTGTTTGGGGGTCTCCGTTGGGTTTTGTTTTGTACTCGTTGGTCATCGTGGTGGAAAATGGTAAATTGTGGGTTTTGGAGAACATCAGGTAGGTTTAGGGTGGTTTTGGGATTGGATCCGTGCTTTTGGGGGATTTTCTTCCAGTTTATGGGTGATCCCTTTATTTTTGGGGTGTTTTTGACGTGTTTTGGGGTCTCATTTTGGGTTTTCGTTTGGTTCATGTTGGTCATCCTGGTGAAAAAGTGTAAATTGTGGGTTTTGGAGAACATCAGGTAGGTTTAGGGGGACTTTTGGTGTGGATCTATGGCTTTTGGGGTTTTCTTTCGTTTTTAGGGTTTATCCCGTTCTTGTTTTGGGTGTTTTTGACTTCTTTTGGGGTCTCCGTTGGGTTTCGTTGGGTTTTCCATGGTCGTCATGTTGGAAAATTGTAAATTGTCGGTTTTGGAGATCATCAGGTAGGTTTAGGGTGGTTTTGGGGTGGATCTATGATTTTGAAGGATTTTCTTCCAATTTTGGGGGTGATCCCTTTCTTTTTTTTTTTTTTTTTTTTTTTTTTTTGACGTGTTTTGTGGTCTCCGTTGGGTTTTGTTGGGTTTTCCATGGTCATCAATGTGGAAAAGTGTAAATTGTGGGTTTTGGAGAACTTCAGGTTGGTTTAGGGGGATTTTTGGTG
>NW_028181262.1:0-32500 GCF_964211825.1 Aythya ferina | reverse complement strand
AACTGCATTTACCAGCACTCACTGGAACCCTCACCGCCCTTACAAAAAAAGCCTCAAGCCCTAACATCCAAAAAACCTCGAAACCCCTACAGACCTAACCCAAACTATTTACCACACTAAACCCCTGAAGACCTATGCCTAAAACCCCCAACCCAAAATCTTAGGATGCTCAAAACCCAAACCCAACCCAAAACGTTAGGAATGCTCAAAGCCCTAGCCCAAAAACTTAGGGCGCTCCAAACCCTAACCCCAAAACATTAAGACGCAAAAAACCCTAACCCAAAAACTTAGGGTAATACACCATAAATGTTTGTTCATTGTCTTTTGTATTATAAAAACAAGGAGTTCTGTTTGAGGAGCGGGAGTTGCGAAAGCTCCCTGCTGAAGTAAGGAGCTGCATAATGCTTGCCTAGACATTATGAAAATTCTTTTGCTTAACGTAACAAAAAATAGACCCCCCAACCCATTCTCCTTCTGCATCTCAGTTGCCTCTTTTGTTCAAAGACACTGTTGCAAAGCTCATGTAACCATCTCCTGATAAGTTGCTAAAGTAGTGTATCGACATACATGCCTTCCTGTCTAACGCTGGGCCAACATGACCAAATAATAAAAGAAGTTGAACCACAACGCCGAGGAAGACTACGGCCTTCATCTTCACAACCACCAGAGGGACAGAGACGACCCCCTAGCAACAGTGCGCGCAGTCGCAGAATATACCAGGATGTGCTGCGTAATCCCGGAATTAGCAAAATATAAATAAAAAGGGACTCTGGCGGGGGTGAGGTGCGTGCCGTTGGCGGAGCTGAGACTCCCCGGCCGCCCAGTGCTGTTTTGCTTGATGTTTGCTCACTCAATAAATTCCTTTCTATGATTAATACAATGCTCTATGAAAATTAATTAAGGGGGCAACTTATAACACTTTGGACGCTCAAAACCCTATCCCGAAAACATTAGGACGCTCCAAACTCTATCCAGAAAACTTAGGACTCTCCAAACCCTATTCCAAAAACTTAGGACGCTCAAAACCCTATCCTGGAAACATTGAGATGCTCAAAACCCTTTCCCGAAAACTTAGGATGCTCCAAACCCTATCCTGGAAACATTAAGATGCTCAAAACCCTAACCCAATTACTTAGGATGCTTGAAAGCCTATCCCAAAAAATTAGGGCACACAAAAGCCTAACCCCAAAAATTAAGATGCTCAAAATCCAAACCCCCAAAATTAGGATACTCAAAACCCTGGACCTGGAGAACCTAACCTGAAAAAACAAAACAAAACAAAACAAAAAAAAGATCTTAAAACCCTAACCGTAAATAACTGACCAAAAATAAAACCTTAAGACTCTAACCCTAAAAAACATATCAACACTACAACCCAAAAAACTCTAATACCCTAACACGCTAACCCTGAAACCCTTAAAACCCTAACCCCCAAATCCTTAAAACCCTAACCGTTAAAACTCCAACCCTAAAAACCTTAAAATCCTAAACATAAACCCTGAAACCCCTTACCCTGAAACCCAACCCTAGTGCCCAATCCCTGAAACCTTAAAACCCTGAATCAATCTGTAGCAAATAGCATAGGCTGAGTCGAGGATCTCAGTACAGTAGCATTATTATTCGAGATTACAATGGCGGGTGTCCCACAAGCAGGAGGGTGCCTACTAATTCCATACACAGTTTATACACTTTTTTTTTCTGCCGAGGACCGGGACCCTCCCGACCCTCCCCTGTTTCCCCTTTAACTGTGCTATTCAAGGTTCATAATCTAGCTGGTGCTTCACAGAAAATACACAGCTGCTGGCCTGTTACAAGTCACATTTCTTTTGAGGTTTTTACTCTTTGAGGTGGTAATGTTTCTTACGCCGTGATTTCCACCTAATTGCTGTAAGGATTCTGGTTGTCTGCGTTTTACAAGGTTGTCTGTTATAATAAATAAAAGTCCCAAATAGGATTACAATCAAAGTTTACAATTCACTGAATGAATAGAGGTAAGCAAACAGTGCTGGGTACGCCGGGAGTCTCTGCTCCACCAAGACGCGCACCAGTTATACACCAGTTACCTCCCTTAAGGGATATAGAGAAGCCCTCTCAGATACTTCCGTCCTGCTTCTCCTGCATGTGGCCGGAGGTCGGTCTAATTCTGGTGCTGTTGGTGGTGGAAGCTGGGGCAACGGTGGTACTGGTGGCGATACCACAGCCACCGGAGGGGGAGCCGCCGGGGGTGGATTGTTAGGATATGGAGGTGGTAGCTTATCCAACGGCTCACGTTTATCTTCTTTTTCTTTTTCTTTTTCATGTTCTTCTTGTTCTTCAAATTTCTTACCTGCTTTTAGTGTAAATATTGAGGCTGGAAAAGGACCTGAAGTCCTCCTGATCCATAATCCTGCATAATCGCTTTCTTCCTGGCTAAAAGCTTCCTTTGAATTAACATGGATATTTAAGGCCTGGCAAATCCAGTCTTCGAAGGTTCCAAAAACAGGCCAAAAGACATGTAGTCTTAAAGGCTCCTTTGGCCATTCTGTCACATAATACTGGACCATTTTTAATTTACTTTTTCCTTTTCTGGGGTCCCTATCATTCCAATTTCTAATCGTTATTCCTAATGGACTTTCTGGTGGTATGACTGGTAATTTGCTCCCTTTCTTCTGGTCTCTGGTCTTCGATTTTGTCTGACCCATCTAGGAATTTTACTATGGCAATTCCCATAGCCCTTGGTTACCTTAGTAAGAGTGTCTTGCAGGGGGTCGAGGACCTATCACACACCCACAAATCCTATAGGAATCCCTTCGGTCCTTCACCGGCCAAGTCCCTCGCGGGAGATTGGAACCGCGGTTAGAAGACCTCCACAATCGCTTCGGAACTAAGTTCCATCTCAGTCACACTCTTACACACACAGGCAACCGAACCCCACCCAACCGAACGGTATACGCTTTAAATGCTTACGACTCCGTCATCTTCGTTCGGATCTTCACACACACAATTATGGGCAAAATATAGTGCTGCAGCTGGCAAGGGAGCTGAAAAAAAGAATCAGAAACTTTGCTTACCTTTATTCAGGTTTAAGATGCCATTAGTTCCGACCTGACTCAAACAGCAGCCACCAAATGGTGGGGGTGCCTCTCCTAGATCAAACCAGAAATCAGGAACCAAAGCCCTCCCGGACGAGAGCCCACTTGTAACAAATGACTGGGTCCCAAATAGGATTGCAATTGAAATTTACAATTTATTAAATGAATAGAGGTAAGCAAGCAGCGCTGGGTGCGCCAGGAGTCTCTGCTCCACCAAGACGCACACAAGTTACATTAGGCGGCTGGTTTTTATGCTGCTAGGCTAATACATATTCATTACTACTTCTACAAAACGCAGGGTTATTCTAATTAGTTCCCAGAATCCAAACCCTCCCACTGGTGCAGGCGTTATCAGTCTCCGGTGGTCCCTCTGGGGGCCGCTCGTACTGAAGGCTCGTAGTCTTCCTCCCAGGCTTTTCTCTTGTCCATCTCCTTTGTCCATCTTGGCTGGATGGCAGACACTTGCATAGTGTCCCATGCAACAGTTGTAATAGTTAGCAGTTATTCTGAAACCCCTTTGTTCTCTTATCCTCTATTGACCGGAATTGCTGGACCATTCCTTTGCAAGATTCAAGAACTATATATATTAACCACTCTGGTTTTCTTAGACTTTTCATCATATCATGCGGCCCTAGCATTGTTCCATATTGACACGAATCAGATGAACTCATTTCACACTGTTAAGCTGTCTTATCACTGCAAGCATATCTCAATACCACCTTCCTTCCCTCTACAGGATGTAACTGCGCAAAAACAACATTTTTATTCCCACAACCTTGATCCCCTTACCCTGAAATCCTTATTCCCCTTAAACCTAACAACTCTAACCACAACCCTAACCCTTATTATCAACCCCCTAACGCTAATGACACTGACCTTAATCCAAACCCCAAACTGCCCCTAACCCCAGACAACCAACAACGAAACACACACACACAAAGATGGAAACTACAAAAAAGGCAAAACCCACGATACAGGCCCCAAATCACAAATACGCAACCAAAATGCTACAGAAAAGCCCCAGATGCAGGCCCCAAATGCTACTGCTAGGCCTCAAAAGCTCAAGATGCATCCCAAAGCAAAAATGCAGACCCCAAACGTTACAGAAAAGCCCCCAAACCCAGGCTGCACAAGTCTACAAGCAGGCCCCAAACTGCCAACAGAAGCAGGCACCAACCACACCCAGATGCAGACCCCAACTGCCCACAAGCAGCTCCTACCCCACCACCCCCTCCCAAGAACTGGACTCCACCAAGACACTGGCCCAAGACCCGGGCCCGCCCCCCGCCATCCCCCCTACCCTCCCCCCGACACAGGTGTACAAGCAGCTCACAACCCGCCCCTTCAGAGACCGGTCCCACTCCCCCCCCCCCTCCCCAAGACATGGGATGCGGAGGTGTACAACCAACTCCCAACTCCCTCCCCCTCAAAGGGAGGCCCCAAAGACCCCCAAATGGAGGCTCCTAGAGTGAACAAGCACCTCCCAACTCCCCCAGGCACAGGCCCACCCCCCCCCCCCAAACACAGGCCACAGAGGTGTATAAACAGCCCAGACCCCCCTCCAAGACCATGGCCCCTATAGTGTACAAGCAGCTCCCAACCACCCACAGATGCAGGCCCCAACCCTTTTCAAAAGGGAGGCACCTAGAATGCATGAGCAACTCCCAACCCCCCTCAAATAAAGACCCCAAAAGTGTACAAGTAGCTCCCCTCCAGAGACAGGACCCAAAGGTGTACAACCAGTTCCCAACACCCCTGAGACACAGGCCCCAACCCCCTCCCCAGACACAGGGACCCAAATTCTACAAGCAGCTCCCAACCCCTGCCAGGCAGGCCCCCTACCCTATACAAGCAGCTCCCAACCCTCCCCCCCCCCCCCGAGGGAGGCCCCCAAGCCCCCCACAAACACAGGCCCCTACAGTGTACAGGCAGCTCCCAGCCACCCCCAGATGCTGGCCCCAAAGTTGTACAAACAGCTCCCAGCCACCCTGCAGAAACAGATTCCTACATTGTACAAGCAGTTCCCAGCCCGCTAGACACAGGCCCTGACCCCCCACACATGCAGGCCCCAAAGGTGTACAAGCAGCTCCCACCCCTCCCCCAGACGCAGGTCCCAAGCCCCCCCCCCCCCAAACACAGGCCCCTACAACCAGCACCCAACCCCCTACCCCCGATGCCAGGCCCAAAGGTGTAGAAGCAGCTCCAAACCTCCTCCCTCAACCCAGGCTCCAACAGTGTACAAGCACCTCCCAACCAACCCTCCCCTTCCCCCCCCCCCCCGACACAGGCTCCAAAGGAATACAAAGAGCTCCCACCCCTCCCCCAGATGCTGGTCTCAACCCCCCCCCGCCCCCAGAAGCAGGCCCCAAAGGTGTAGAGTCAGCTCCCAACCCCCTCAATGCTGGCCCCAAGGGTCTACAAGCAGCTCCCCCCTTGCCCCCAGATATCGGCCCCCAGACACAGACCCCAAAAGCCTAATCACAGGCCCTGAACTCTAGAGGCAGGCTCCAAAACCCAGGACAAAGCCCCAGTGGTTCGAGACAGGGCCCAAATCCCAGACACAGGCCCCAAACGCTAAACATATGCCAAAAAAAGTATTAGTGCTGGTGCCAAATGTTACAGTGTCTGTAAAAAAAAAAAAAAGCCCAAAAGCCCGAGATGCTCAAGGCTGAGACGTAACTTGGCTTTCTGAATTACTGGAAAGCAGCTTTCATTCTCAGATAATTGTGTGCAGGCTAGATAGGATGGGGCTTCAGGCACCTCTTCACCTGAGGAAACACACTGCCATCAGGCACCGCTGTGCCAGACAAGCTTGTTCTGCTAGAACACCCTACTCAGATGCACTGTGGCATTCAAGTGAACTGCTTTCATGCAAATATAACGACTGATGTTACAACCCACCTTGCCTGTGGCACCTGATGAACAGAAGAGTAAGCCACCGCAGCGCTTCAAAACCATCCCTGCACGTGCCGCTCCTTGTCGCTCTCTGGCCTTATCTCATATCCTTATCCACTTCTGTGGAGAGCCTGCCACGGCACCTGCAAAGCAAGACGGACACCTTTCATAGTCACCTTGTGCTACTTGGTCGTTCTGCTCCAACCCAGCTCATGACCAGCCCCTCTTCTTACACAGCTCTTCAGAGTGCAGTTTGCTCCTTTGAGCCTGTGCGAGACACCTGTGAAAGAAAAAGAAACGCATAGGCCGATGCAGCATCCAAAGACACAGCACAACTAGGTAAGTTACTCTCATCTGCTCCCTTACCTCTGCTGCTTACCAGCCCCCGAGGCAGATGCTTCAATCTACCCTCTTCAAACAGCTACAACACCTCTAAAAGACAAAGAGGGGATGCTTAGAGGAACAGTGAGACCTACAACACAACAACTGCTACATCTGTTCCTCACTCACCTTGCCAGAGGCAGCTCTGCGTGTGACGTCCCAGGTTGTACACTGCGTTACCTAACCCTTACCGTAACCCTTACCCTAACCCTTCTCACCCTTACCATTACCCAAATCCTTACCTTTACTTTTTCCTTACCCTTACTCTTTCCTTTAACCATAACCTTACCCTTACCCTATACCTTACTCCAACCCTTCCCCTTACCTTCCCCTTCCCCTTCCCCTTAACCTAACCCTAAACCTTAAACCTTACCGTAAACCTTACCCTTTCTGCTACACTTACCCTTAGCGTAAATCTAAACCTTACACTTACCCTTAGCCTAACCCTCACCCTTACCATTACCCATACCCTTATTCTTACTCTTATCCTAACCCTTTCCTTTACACTTACGGTTACCATTAACCTTACCCTTACCCTAACACTTATCCTTAACCTAACCCTTACCCTAAACCTTACACTTACTCTTAACATTAACCTTACCCTTAACCTTTAGCTAATACTTAATCTTACGTTTTTCTCACCCTAACCCTATAATTAACCATAACCATTACCCTAACACTTAACCTTACCCTTACAATAAGCCACACAACAACACTTAAATGTACACTTACGCTTAAACTTGCCCTAGCAATTACTCGTACAATTAAAATATTAATTAATTAAATTAAAAAATTTTAATTTAAAATAAATTGAATTAAAAAAATTAAATACCATTATCCTTATACCTTATCCTTAACCCTCACCCTTATCATTACCAATACCCTTACTCTTACACTTATTCTTATACATACAACTTACCCTTTACCTAACACTTAACCCTAACCTAACTCTAACCCTAAACCTTACCTGAACCCTTTCCAGTACCATTACATTAACCCTTACCCTTAACCTAAACCTTACACTTGCTCTTAACCTTAACCTAATACTTACCTTTACGTTTTCCTCACACTAACCCTAAAATTAACCCTAACCATTACCCTAACAGTTACCCCTAACCTAACCCTTACTCTAACACTTACAGTGACCCGTACACTTAAACATACCCTTACACTTACTCTTACCCTAACCCTTACCCTTATCATAACCCATACTCTAACACATACTTCCACCCGTACCCTTACGCTTTCCGTTACCCTAACTCTTACCCTTACCCTTACCCTTACCCTTACCCTTACCCTTACCCTTACCCTTACCCTTACCCTTACCCTTACCCTTACCCTTACTCTTACCCTATCCCTTACCCAATCCCTTACCCTATCCCTTACCCTTAACCTAACCCTAAACCTTACCCTTATCCTAACACTTACCCTTACCGTAAACCTTACCCTTTCTGCTACACTTACCCTTAGCCTAAATCTAAACCTTACACTTAACCTTAGCCTAACCCTCACCCTTACCATTACCCATACCCTTATTCTTACTCTTACCCTAACCCTTACCTTTACACTTACGGTTACCATTAACCTTACCCTTACCCTAACACTTATCCTTAACCTAACCCTTACCCTAAACCTTACCCCAACCCTTACCCTGACCCTTACATTAACCCTAACCCTTACCCTAAACCTTACACTTACTCTTAACCTTAACCTTAGCTGTAACCTAATACTTACCCTTACGTTTCCCTCACCCTAACCCTAAAATTAACCCTAACCATTACCCTAACACTTAACCTTACCCTAACCCTAAAATTACTCGTACAATTACCCTTACGCTTACCCTTACCCTTAACCTAAGCCTAAACCATACAGTAAACCTTACCCTTTCTGCTACACTTACCCTTAGCCTAAATCTAAACCTTACTCTTACCCTTAGCCTAATCTTTACCCTTAACCTAACCCTAACCCTAAACCTTATCCCAGCCCTTACCCTGACCCTTACATTAACCCTAACCCTTACCCTATAACTTACACTTACTCTTAACCGTAACCTTACCCTTAACCATTACCCTAACACTTACCCTTACGTTTCCCTCAACCTAACCCTAAAATTAACCCTAACCATTACCCTAACACTTACCCTTACCCTAACCCTAACCGTAACTCTAACCCTTACTGTAACCCTTACCCTGACCCGTACCCTTACACTTACCCTTACCCTAAGCCTTTCCCTTACCATGACCCATACCCTAACACGTACTTGTAGCCTTAACCTTACCGTTCCCCTTACCCTTACCTTTACTGTCTCCGTTACCCTTACACTTACACTTAACATAAACCTTAACCTTAACCTAAACCTTATCATAAGCCATACAACAACACTTACATGTAAATTTACGCTTGACTTACCCTAGCAATTACTCGTACAATTACCCTTAACCTTACTATTAAGCTAACCCTAAACCTTACCCTTATGATAACACTTACCCTTATCCTAAACCTTACCCTTTCTGCTGCACTTACCGTTTGCCTAATTCTAAATCTTACCCTAACCCTCACCCTTACCTAAATCTAACCATTACCCTAAGCCTCACCCTTACCCTTACCATTATACTTACTTTTACCCTTAACCTAAACCTTACCCCAACCGTTACCCTGACCCTTACATTAACCCTAACCCTTACGCTAACCCTAACCCTAACCCTAACCCTAACCCTAACCCTAACCCTGACCCTGACCCTGACCCTGACCCTAACCCTAACCCTAACCCTAACCCTAACCCTTACTCTAAACCTAACCCTTAACCTAAACCTTACACTTAATCTTATCTTTAACCTTACCCTTAAACTAATACATACCCTTACGTTTCCCTCATCATAACCCTAAAATTAACCGTAACCATTACCCTAACACTTATACTTACCTAACCCTAAACCTTACTCTAACTTTTACCCTGAGCCAGAACCTTAGACTTGCCCTTCCCCTTCCCCTTACTAATACCGTTACCATAACCCTTACCCATACACTTACAGTTACCATTAACCTTACCCTTACCCTAACACTTACCCTTACCCTATCCCTTACACTTATCTTATCCATACAAATTACGCATTCCCTAACACTTAACCTTAACCTAACCCTAACCCTAAACCTTACCTGAACCCTTACTCTGACCCTTACATTAACCCTTACCCTAAAACTTACACTTAACCTTAACCTTACCCTTAACCTTAACCTAATACTTACCCTTACTTTTCCCTCACCCTAACCCTAAAATTAACCCTAACCATTACCCCAACACTTACCCTTACCCTAACCCTTACCCTTACCATAACCCATACTCTAACACATACTTCTACCCGTACCCGTACCCTTACGGTAACTCTTACCCTTACCGTAACCCTTACCGTTACCGTTACCGTGGCCCTTACCCTTACCCTTACCCTTACCCTTACCCTTTCCCTTTCCCTTACCCTTACCCTTACCCTTACCCTTACCCTAACCCTAAATCTTACCCTTATCCTAACACCCTTACCGTAAACCTTACCCTTTCTGCTACACTTACCCTTAACGTAAATCTAAACCTTACACTTACCCTTAGCCTTACCCTCACCCTTACCCTTACCCATACCCTTATTCTTACCCTTTCCCTAACCCTTACCTTTACACTTACGGTTACCATTAACCTTACCCTTACCCTAACACTTATCCTTAACCTAACCCTTACCCCAACCCTTACCCTGACCGTTACATTAACCCTAACCCTTACCCTAAACCTTACACTTACTCTTAACCTTAACCTTACCCTTAACATTAACCTAATACTTACGCATACGTTTTCCTGACTTTAACCCTAAAACTAACCCTAACCATTACCCTAACACTTAACCTTACCCTAACCCTAACCCTAACCCTTACTCTAACCCTTACCCTGACCTGTACCCTTACACTTACCCTTACCCTTATACTCACCCTAATTCTTACCCATACCATAACCCATACTCTAACACATATTTGTACCCTTAACCTTACCGTTACCCTTAACCTTACCCTTACCCTTACTCTATCCCTTACCCTTACGCTTACCCTTAATATAAACCTTACCCTTGACCTTACCCTTACCATAAGCCATACAACAACACTTACATGTACACTTACATGTACACTTACGCTTACACTTACCCTAGCAATTCCTCGTACAATTACCCTTACCCTTACCCTTAACCGAAGCCGAAACATTAAACCTTACAGTAAACCTTACCCTTTCTGCTACACTTACCCTTAGCCTAACCCTCACCCTTACCCTTACCCATACTCTTATTCTTACCCTTACCCTAACCCTTACCTTTACACTTACGGTTACCATTAACCTTACCCTTACCCTAACGCTTATCCTTAACCTAACCCTTACCCTAAACCTTACCCCAACCCTTACCCTGACCCTTACATTAACCCTAACCCTTACCCTAAATCTTACACTTACTCTTAACCTTAACCTTAGCTGTAATCTAATACTTACCCTTACGTTTCCCTCACCCTAACCCTAAAATTAACCCTAACCATTACCCTAACACTTACCCTTACCCTAACCCTTACTGTAACCCTTACAATGAACCATACGCTTACACATACCCTTACCCTTACTCTTACTCTACCCTTACCCTTACCATAGCCCATACTCTAACACATACTTCTACCCTTAACCTTACTGTTACCCTTACCCTTACTCTATTTGTTACTCTTACGCTTATCCTTAACATAAAACTTACTCTTAACCTTACCCTTACCATAAGCCATAGAACAACACTTACATGTTCACTTACGTTTCCACTTACCCTGGCAACTACTCGTACAATTAACCTTACCCTTACCCTTACCAAACCATTACCCTTACCCTTAACCTAATCCTCAACCTTACACTTATCCTAGCACTTACCCTTACCGTAATCCTTACCCTTTCTGCTACACTTACTCTTTGCCTAATTCTAAACCTTACCCTACACTCACCCTTACCCTTATCATAATGCTTACATTAACCCTTAACCTAAACCTTACCCCAACCCTTACCCTGACCCTTACATTAACGCTAACCCTTACCCTAAACCTTACACTTACTCTTAACCTTAACTTTACTCTTAACATTAACCTAATACTTACGCATATGTTTTCCTGACTTTAACCCTTAAATTTACCCTAACCATTACCCTAACACTTAACCTTAACCTAACCCTAAAATTACTCGTACAATTACCCTTACCCTTACCCTTAACCTAAGCCGAAACCTTACAGTAAACCTTACCCTTTCTGCTACACTTACCCTTAGCCTAAATCTAAACCTTACACTTACCCCTACTGTAACCCTCACCCTTATCATTACCAATACCCTTACTCTTACCCTTACCCTAACCCTTCTCCTTACACTTACTGTTACCTTTAACATTACCCTTACCCTAAAACTTACACTTATCCTTATCCATGCCCTTACCCTTACCCTAATTTTTACCCTTAACCTAACCCTAACCCTAAACCTTATCCCAGCCTTTACCCTGACCCTTACATTAACCGTAACCCTTACCCTAAAGCTTACACTTACTCTTAACCTTAACCTTACCCTTAACCATTACCCTAACACTTACCCTTACGTTTCCCTCACCCTAAGTCCTAAAATTAACCCTAACCATTACCCTAACACTTACCCTAACCCTTACCCTAACCCTAACCCTAACCCTTACTCTAACCCTAACCCTTAACCTAAACCTTACACTTAATCTTAACTTTAACCTTACACTTAATCTTAACTTTAACCTTACCCTTAAACTAATACATACCCTTACGTTTCCCTCATCATAACCCTAAAATTAACCGTAACCATTACCCTAACACTTATCCTTACCTAACCCTAACCCTAACCCTTACTCTAACTTTAAACCCTGACCCGTAACCTTAGACTTCCCCTTCCCCTTCCCCTTACGCTTACCCTTACCCTAACCCTTACCCTTACACTTACGGTTACCATTAACCTTACCCTTACCCTAACAATTACTCTTACCCTATCCCTTACACTTATACTTATCCATACAACTTACGTTTACCCTAACACTTAACCTTAACCTAACCCTAACCCTAAACCTTACCTGAACCCTTACCCTGACCCTTACATTAACCCTTACCCTAAAACTTACACTTAACCTTAACCTTACCCTTAACCTTAACCTAATACTTACCCTTACTTTTCCCTCAGCCTAATCCTAAAATTAACCCTAACCATTACCCCAACACTTACCCTTACCCTAACCCTTACCCTTACCATAACCCATACTCTAACACATACTTCTACCCGTACCCGTACCCTTACGGTAACCCTTACCCTTACGGTAACCCTTACCCTTACCCTACCCTTACCCTTACCCTTACCCTTACCCTTACCCTAACCCTAAACCTTACCCTTACCCTTACCCTTACCCTTACCCTTACCCTTACCCTTACCCTTACCCTTACCCTTACCCTTACCCTTACCCTTACCCTTACCCTTACCCTTACCCTTACCCTTTCCCTTTCCCTTACTCTTACCCTTACCCTTACCCTATCCCTTACCCTTACCCTAACCCTAAACCTTACCCTTATCCTAACACTTACCCTTACCGGAAACCTTACCCTTTCTGCTACCATTACCCATACCCTTATTCTTACCCTTACCATAACCCTTACCTTTACACTTACGGTTACCATTAACCTTACCCTTACCCTAACACTTATCCTTAACCTAACCCTTACGCTAAACCGTACCCCAACCCTTATCCTGACCCTTACATTAACCCTAACCCTTACCCTAAACCTTACACTTACTCTTAACCTTACCCTTAACATTAACCTAATACTTACGCATACATTTTCCTGACTTTAACCCTTAAACTAATCCTAACCATTACCCTAACACTTAACCTTACCCTAACCCTAACCTTACTCTAACCCTTACCCTGACCCTTACCCTTACACTTACCCTTACCCTTACCCTTTTACTTACCCTAATTCTTACCCATACCATAATCCATACCCTAACACATATTTGTACCCTTAACCTTACCGTTACCCTTAACCTTACCCTTACCCTTACTCTATCCGTTACCCTTAAGCTTACTCTTTACATAAACCTTACTTTTGACCTTACCCTTACCATAAGCCATACAACAACACTTACATGTACACTTACGCTTACACTTACCCTAGCAATTCCTAGTACAATTACCCTTACCCTTACCCTTACCCTTAACCTAAGCCGAAACCTTAAACCTTACAGTAAACCTTACCCTTTCTGCTACATTTACCCTTAGCCTAAATCTAAACCTTACTTTAAATCTTACTAAACATTATTTTAAATCTTACCCTTACTGTAACTCTCACCCTTATCATTACCAATACCCTTTCTCTTACCCTTACCCTAACCCTTCTCCTTACACTTACTGTTACCTTTAACATTACCCTTACCCTAACACTTACACTTATCCTTATCCATGCCCTTACCCTTACCCTAATCCTTACCCTTAACCTAACCCTAACCCTAAACCTTACCCCAGCCCTTACCCTGACCCTTACATTAACCCTAACCCTTACCCTAAAACTTACACTTACTCTTAACCGTAACCTTACCCTTAACATTAACCTAATACTTACCCTTACGTTTCCCTCACCCTAACCCTAAAATTAACCCTAACCATTACCCTAACATTACCCTTACCCTAACCCTAACCGTAACTCTAACCCTTACTCTAACCCTTACCCTGACCCGTACCCTTACACTTACCCTTACCCTAAGCCTTTCCCTTAGCATAACCCATACCCTAACACGTACTTGTAGCCTTAACCTTACCGTTCCCCTTACCCTTACCCTTACCTTTACTGTCTCCGTTACCCTTACACTTACACTTAACATAAACCTTAACCTTAACCTAACCCTTATCATAAGCCATACAACAACACTTGCATGTGCACTTACGCTTGTACTTACCCTAGCAATTACTCGTACAATTACCCTTAACCTTACTATTAAGCTAACCCTAAACCTTACCCTTATCCTAACACTTACCCTTATCCTAAACCTTACCCTTTCTGCTACACTTACCCTTCGCCTAATTCTAAATCTTACCCTAACCCTCACCCTTACCTAAATCTAACCATTACCCTAACCTTCACTCTTACCCTTACCATTATACTTACTTTTACCCTTAACCTAAACCTTACCCCAACCCTTACCCTGACCCTTACATTATCCCTAACCCTTACCCTAACCCTAACCCTAACCCTAACCCTAACCCTAACCCTAACCCTAACCCTAACCCTAACCCTAACCCTTACTCTAACCTTAACCCTTAACCTAAACCTTACACTTAATCTTAACTTTAACCTTACCCTTAAACTAATACATACCCTGACGTTTCCCTCATCATAACCCTAAAATTAACCGTAACCATTACCCTAACACTTATCCTTACCGAACCCTAACCCTAACCCTTACTCTAACTTTTACCCTGACCCGGACCCTTAGACTTCCCCTTCCCCTTACTCTTCCCCTTACTCTTCCCCTTACCCTAACACTTACGGTTACCATTAATCTTACCCTTACCCTAACACTTACCCTTACCCTGTCCCTTACACTTATCCTTATCCATACAACTTACGCTTACCCTAACACTTAACCTTAACCTAACCCTAACCCTAAACCTTACCTGAACCCTTACCCTGACCCTTACATTAACCCTTACCCTAAAACTTACACTTAACCTTAACTTTACCCTTAACCTTAACCTAATACTTACCCTTACGTTTCCCGCACCCTAACCCTAAAATTAACCCTAACCATTACCCCAACACTTACCCTTACCCTAACCCTTACCCTTACCATAACCCATACTCTAACACATACCTCTACCCGTACCCGTACCCTACGGTAACCCTTACCCTTACCGTAACACTTACCCTTACTGTTACCGTTACCATTGCCCTTACCCTTACCCTTACCCTTACCCTTACTCTTACCCTTACCCTATACCTTACCCTTAACCTAAACTTAAAGCTTACCCTTATCCTAACACTTACCCTTACCGTAAACCTTACCCTTTCTGCTACATTTACCCTTAGCGTAAATCTAAACCTTACACTTACCCTTAGCCTAAACCTCACCCTTACCCTTACCCATACCCTTATTCTTACCCTTTCCCGAACCCTTACCTTTACACTTACGGTTACCATTAACCTTACCCTTACCCTAACACTTATCCTTAACCTAACCCTTACCCTAAACCTTACCCCAACCCTTACCCTGACCCTTACATTAACCCTAACCCTTACCCTAAACCTTACACTTACTCTTAACCTTAACCTTACCCTTAACATTAACCTAATACTTACGCATACGTTTTCCTGACTTTAACCCTAAAACTAACCCTAACCATTACCCTAACACTTAACCTTACCCTAACCCTAACCCTAACCCTTACTCTAACCCTTACCCTTACCTGTACCCTTACACTTACCCTTACCCTTATACTTACCCTAATTCTTACCCATACCATAACCCATACCCTAACACATATTTGTACCCTTAACCTTACCGTTACCCTTAACCTTACCCTTACCCTTACTCTATCCCTTACCCTTACGCTTACCCTTAACATAAACCTTACCCTTGACCTTACCATACCATAAGCCATACAACAACACTTACATGTACACTTACGCTTACACTTACCCTAGCAATTACTCGTACAATTACCCTTACTCTTACCCTTACCCTTAACCTAAGCCGAAACCTTAAACCTTACAGTAAACCTTACCCTTTCTGCTACACTTACCCTTAGCCTAAATCTAAACCTTACACTTACCCTTACCTTAACTCTATACTTACCCTTACGTTTCCCTCACCCTAACCCTAAAATTAACCCTAACCATTATTCCAACACTTACCCTTACCCTAACCCTAACCCTTACTCTTACCCTTACCCTGACCCATACCCTTACACTCACCCTTACCCTTACATTACCCTAACTCTTACCTATACCATAACCCATACCGTAACACATATTTGTACCCTTACCCTTACTCTATCCGTTACCCTTACGCTTACCCTTAACATAAACCTTACCATTAATCTTACTCTTACGCTAACCCTTACCCTTACCCTTACCCTTATCCTTATCCATACCCTTAACCTTACACCAACCCTTCCCCTTAAGCTGAACCTAACCCTAAACCTTACCCCAAACCTTTCCCTGAACTTTACCCCTTCCCTGAAGCCTTACCCTTAACCTAAACCGTACACTTAATCTTAACCTTAACCTTACACTTAACCTTAAGCTAGTACTTAACCTTACATTTTTCTCACCCTAATCCTAAAATTAACCCTAACCATTACCCTAACACTTAACCGTTACACTTACCCTTATTCTATCCATTACTCTTACGCTTTCCCTTAACATAAACCTTACCCTTACCATAAGCCATACATCAACACTTACATGTACACTTACGCTTACACTTATCCTAACAATTACTCGTACAATTACCCTTAACCTAACCATAAACATTAAGGATAAGCTTAAGGGTCACCCTTAAGGTTAACGTTATCCTAACACTTACACTTAAGTTGAGGATAAGGGTTAGAGTAAGGGTAAGTGTTAGGGTAATGGTTAGGGTTAGTTTTAGGGTTAAAGTCAGGAAAACGTATGCGTAAATATTAGGTTAATGTTAAGGGTAAGGTTAAGGTTAAGAGTAAGTGTAAGGTTTAGGCTAAGGGTTAGGGTTAATGTAAGGGTCAGGGTAAGGGTTGGGGTAAGGGTTAGGTTAAGGATAAGTGTTAGGGTAAGGGTAAGGTTAATGGTAACCGTAAGTGTAAAGGTAAGGGTTCGGGAAAGGGTAAGAATAAGGGTATGGGTAAGGGTAAGGGTGAGGGTTAGGTTAAGGTTAAGGGTAAGGTTAAGGTTAAGTGTAAGTTTTAGGGTAAGGGTTAATGTAAGGGTCAGGGTAAGGGTTCAGGTAAGGTTTAGGGTTAGGGTTAGGTTAAGGTTAAGTGTTAGGGTAAGCGTAAGTTGTATGGATAAGGATAAGTGTAAGGGATAGGGTAAGGGTAAGTGTTAGGGTAAGGGTAAGGTTAATGGTAACCGTAAGTGTAAGGGTAAGGGTTAGGGTAACGGTATTAGTAAGGGGAAGGGGTAGGGGAAGTCTAAGGTTCTGGCTCAGGGTAAAAGTTAGAGTAAGGGTTAGGGTTAGGTAAGGAGAAGTGTTAGGGTAATGGTTATGGTTAATTTTAGGGTTATGATGAGGGAAACGTAAGGGTATGTATTAGTTTAAGGGTAAGGTTAAAGATAAGATTAAGTGTAAGGTTTAGGATAAGGCTTAGGGTTAGAGTAAGGGTTTGGGTTAGGGTTAGGGATAGGGTTAGGGTTAGGGTTAATGTAAGGGTCAGGGTAAGGGTTGGGGTAAGGGTTAGGGTTAGGGTTTGGGTAAGGGTTACGATACACCCTTATTCCCATGCTGTGGCAGATGGGTGCATACCCAACAGTTCGTCTTATTAGTTACTTGAGAAATTGTTTGTATTAAGGTCAGGTGTAAGTTCTCATCCCAAGTTGCCCACCCCAAATCCGAGAACCGCACCCCTGCAATCATTAGGATCTGGAAAACCGTAATTTTGTTGGTCCAATTGGAGTGCTGGTCCATATCCTCGCCGGGGCCTTCTTCACCCTTGAATTGTGGATCCAAGCTGCTTGCTTCTTAATCTTAATGGCGGTGTGTGTTGTCAGTAATACTTGGTATGCTCCCATCCACTTTCCTTCCATTTTTCCTGCACGGGTTGTCCTGAAAAAGTCTTTATATATATATAATCCCCGAGCTTAAAGGGGTGGATTGGTTGATCCAACCCTCTAGCCCTGGTCCCTAAAACAAATGTAAGTACTTTATTTAATTGTTTCTGAAGTTCAGTTATATAAGCATATAAATATTCTGATCCTAACTGCGTTAGGTCCTCTCCACTAAATAGAAATTGCTATGGCCTTCCATATAAGATTTTGAAGGGACTCAAATTTCCTTTTATTCTAGGTTTAACTCTAATTCCAAGTAATGCTAAAGGGAGGGATTGAGGCCATGACAAATTAGCTTCTTATCCAATTTTAGCTATTTATTGTTTAATTAAATGGTTCATTTTTTCTACCTGTCCACTTGCCTGTGGTCTATAAGGAGTATGCAGTTGCCAATCTATCTTTAGAATCTTACTTATCTGTTCTACCACTTGTGCACAAAAATGTGAAACTCTATCAGAAGACATTGCTACTAGAATCCCAAAGCATGGTATTATTTCATTTAACAAGACTTTAACCACTTCTCTTGCTTTGTTTGTTCGACAGGGAAAGGCTTCAGGCCTTCCTGAAAACGTGTCAGTCAGAACCAGTAAATAATGATACCCCCCTTTTCTAGGGAGTTCTGAAAAATCAATTTGCCACTGTTGCCCCGAATAATTTCCTTTACCAATCGGTAAAGGAAAAATTCCAAATTTTATTCTATCCTTGGTATTGGGGTTATTGTGTAAGCAAATGCTACATTGTTGAGTTACTTGTTTTATCATATCGTCCCACTAATGTCTGACTCGGGCTCTTATGCAGTGTGCCAGCTCCCCAGTGCGTTTTATTGTGTTCTGTAAGAACTATGGGCCATGTCAAACTAGAGGGTATTACTATGGGGTTATCTTTTAAATATACTCATCCATCTGGTTTCATTTTACCTTTCAAATCTTCAATTAATTTTAAGTCTTCTTTTGTATAATTTGGATATAGTTTGGATTTTACCGTCTGGTATCAAAGACAATGCCTTCACCTCAGTTATTTCAGCTGCCTGCTTAGCCTCTGCCAATCGATTTTCCAATTTCAAAATCGCTGTTCCCCTTTTGGTGTCCCTGACAATGCATGATAGCTACCTTTTCTGGTTGTTTTACAGCCTCTAACAATTTTAAAATTTCTTCAGCATACTTTGTGTTTTCACTGAGCGGTCAGCAATCCATGTTCTTTCCAAATTGCTCCATGAGCATGTACCACGCCGAATGTATATTTAGAATCTGTCCAAATATTTACCCTTTTTCCCGCTGCCAGTTCCAATGCTCTCGTGAGAGCAACTATCTCCGCCTTTTGAGCTGATGTTCCAGGGGGTAAAGGCTTAGACTCGATTACCTGCTGAGTAGTTGTTATAGCATATCCAGCTTTACGTTGTCTTTGCGTAACAAAACTGCTCCCATCCGTGAACCAAGTTTCTTCCGCATCTTCCATGGGCTCCTCCTTAAGGTCTGGTCGGCTGGAATACACAGTCTCTAGAGTTTCTAAACAATCGTGAATCGCAGCTTGTGCCGGAGCATCACTAAGAAAAGAGGCTAGATTCACAATATGAATTATCACAATTTCCACGTCGTCCTGTTCTACCAATATTGCTTGATATTTCAAAATCATCAATTCTTGTTTAAGTTGTTTAAAGACTTTTTGTGCTTCTCCAGTCCAGACTAACTTTGACTGGTTAATCTTTATCAATTCACATAGAGGCTTTACCAATAGTCCATAATTATAAATCCAAAGGCGACACCAACCTGTCATTCCTAAAAAGCTTTGTAGCTCCTTTACCATTTGAGGTTCTGGAGTCCGGCAAATGACTTCCTGATGTTCAGTTCCTAGTTCTCGTTGTCCTTCCGAAATGTCAAATCCCAGATAGGTCACACTTTGTTGAGCCAGCTGGACTTTCTGTCAAGAGACTTGATATCCATTTAAACCCAGAAAATTAAGACGACTTATAGTCCATTGAATACAACTCCCTTTAGTCTCGGTAGCTATTAAGAGATCATCTACATATTGTAACAAAGCACCTTCAGTGTCCGGAGGTATCCATGTTTCGAGTTCCCTTGCTAATTGGTTTCCAAAAATAGTGGGGCTATTCTTGAATCCTTGAGGTAGTAATGTCCACGTAAGCTGCGTCTTTCTGCCTGAATCGGGATTTTCCCATTCAAAGGCGAATAGGTTTTGGCTTTCTGTGGCTAAGCCTAGGCAGAAGAAGGCGTCTTTTAAATCCAGTACGGTAAACCAGACTTGACTATTCTTTAATTTAGTCAGCAAAGTATAAGGGTTTGCCACTACTGGATGTATATCCTCAGTGATTTTATTTATGGCCCTCAAATCCTGAACTAGCCTATAGCTTTTTCATCTGCCTTTTTAATTGGCAATATGGGTGCATTGGATTCTGATTCGCATTCAATCAATAATCCATACTGTAAAAACTGATCAATTATCTCTTTAATTCCTTTCCTATCTTCTATCCTCAAAGGATATTACTTAACCTTAACGGGTTTCTCTCCTGGCTTTAATTTAATAATTATTAAGGTCACATTTTTAGCTCTTCCAGGGACTTCGGTAGCCCAAACTCCTGGACATACTTGATCTGTGATCTCTAAAGGTATTTCACTTTTAGGGTCAGTTTGTATTAGTGCCAAGCTTAACACATTTATTAGTTGTTCTTCTCCTGTTCTTAATTCCATTTTCCCTTTTTCAAACACAATTTCTGCTCCTACTTGCTCTAATAAATCTCTACCTAAGAGTGCCCATGAGGAGCTAGGCATAGATAAAAATCTGTGTATGCCCCATTGTTTCCCTAACTTGTACTTCAAAGGTTCACAAAAATAAGCCTTTTCGGTTACACCTTGTCCTGGTTTCAGTTAGAACAGAGTTAATTTTCTTCCTAGTAGCTGGGAGGATGCTATGTTTTGGCTTAGGATGAGAAGAGTGCTTATAACACCCCGATGTTTCAATTGTTGCAGAGCAATGCTTATACCAAGCCAAGGACATCTCAGCTTCTTGCTCTGTCCTGCCAACAGGCAGGCTGGGGGTGCAGTAAGAGCTGGGAGGGGACAGACCCAGGACAGGTGACCCAAACTAGCCAAAGGGGTATTCCATAGCATCTGACGTCAGGCTAAACAATACATAGGGGTGGCTAGCCAGGGGGAGGGGGCCGGACTGCTCGGGGTTAGGCTGGGCATCGGTCAGCGGGTGGTGAGCAATTGCATTGTGCATCACTTGTTTGTACACATCATTAGTAGTGGTACTATTATCATCATTGTATTATTATTATTATTATTATTATTATTATTTTGTCTTATTAAACTGTCTTTATCTCAACTCACAGGCTTCACTTTCCATTTCTCTCCCCCGTCCCAGAGAGGGAGGGGGAGGGTGAGCGAACAGCTGCGTGGTGTTTAGCTGCCGGACGGGTTAAACCACGACACACCTTTTACCCTAACATAATAATTCTGTGAAGGCATTAATGCTTGATTTAGAACTGAATACGTTGCCCCATAGCAATAAGAAATTTCACTTCCATTCCTCCCCTAGCTTCATTATAACCAGTGGAGGATCCGCTAGGGTAGATTCCCCAGGTCCCCGTTATTCCTGTTGAAATCAGGGGTTGATTACCCTAGGAAAAGGCTAGTCAATTTGTCCTCCAAAGCCAGGTCCAAACCGTTTTGTTTTATTTATTTATTTATTTATTTATTTATTTATTTATTTTCATTACATTTCAGAGTTGGTCCAAAAATTCCATAGGGCTTTCTTTTAGACCTGGTTGGAAGCATATTCTCAATTCCCAATTCATCCAGGTTTTAGTATTTACTTAACCGTTCATGATTTTCAGGATGATTCGGGTCTTAGTGGGGGTCGGTCAGGGGAATGCAATTGTCCACAGTTCCCTGAACGGTCCCATCAGCAATCTGAGCTCGCACATGAACTCAGGTTGTTTTAAGAGTTGACCTCTTTTCTGTTTCTGTGACAACTCTCTCGGACCGATCATGGTCCCTTTGCCCTAAAGGGCTAACACCCATGATTTTAAGATCTCTGCCTCGGGCAGAGGCAGAACTATTAACATTCCTACATCCTCTTTCCCTGCTCATTCAACTTCAAACACCTTTAACACTTTCAACAACCCTTTTAACACTTCCTTTATCTTTCTCCAGCCTGTACTTCTCTAATGCCAACATCAAAGGTTCAGTCAGGGGCCAACTTAATTCCCTACCTTTTCCCACCAAGATGCTGAAACATCAGTATACAACATTTCATCCTGTTCTGCTTCTCAAAAAACAACATTAACTGTAGCAAAATATTATAGTTTAAAGTTCCATTTAGGGGCCACTTTTCTCCACATTCCAGCTTATAAAGCGGCCACCACTGATTACGATATTTTATCAATGTTTTCCTGTTCACACTTCCACCGGCAGATCCTCCAATATCCTTCCAGTGACTTAAAACACATCCTAACACACTTTTCTTTAAAATTTCACTGCTTGTTTGCCCCCCCAGTTTCCAGTTTACACTTTCAGAATACACATGTTACTTACAAAAGCGTATCACAAAACGTATCACTCACAAAAATACGGGCACGCAATATCTTTCAGTAGCGATGCCACAAAACTACTATTACCAGCAATATTGCCAAAATCACAGTAACAATAGTCAGAGTCAAATTCCACATGCGATAAGTCAGAAAACCGAACTGTGTAACACCGTAACGATATCTTTCTTATAACAATGCCACGAACCTACTATTACCACCAGGAAAATAGCCAAAATCGCAGTAACAATAACCAGAGTTAAATACCATACTCCATGAGTCAGAAAACCGAAATAGACAACACAATTCCAGACGGACCTTAAAGCGAGCTCCTTCCTTAAGGTCCCCAAACATGTACTTATGGTGCTAACCACAAAGTATATACCAAACACTGCCTCGCAGAAGATCACCTTCTGACTTACAGACAGTTCCAGATGACCGGTCTACCAGAAAACCAAACCAGAATAGAGAATATACTCACTTACAATGATGGGGTCCTTGTCTGCCTCCGCAGTGATCCGGTGAGTCAAGGAGTCCCTCCGGGAAATCCCGGGGGTACCCTAGGGAGTCCTGTTCCCAGCGGGTCCTGCAGTCCGGCAGAGAGGTTGTCCCATCTGGGTCGCCAAATTGATTCAAAGATCGAAGCCGAAATTCCTTTAAGTGGTATATTCTTTATTGCAGCGCTGGATGCACGGGGGATCTCTCCACCTATCGTGCATACCCAAAGCAGAAAGCAGTCTTGAATTTATACAATCAATCTATCAATATTCTACAAGCACCTATACATATGCATTACCTATCCCCGCCTTCCCTCGCTTCTCATGCTAATTAGCCTTTTGGCACCTTGCGCCTGCGCAGAGCCTTCCAAGAATTGTGGGCAGGGGTCTTTGGGACGTGGGCAGGGGTCTTTGGGAGGAAGACCCCGAGTCTTCCTCACAGTGTACTTTTCACCTTTGGTCAGGAATCTGCTGAATTGGCACGTTTCTTAATTGCAAGAGCTGGTTGTTGCCAATTCTCCCGTTTGTTGTATCTTTATAATGAATTCCAATGTCCAGTTTCGAGAGTTATAGTCCTTACATTCGTTTCTCTGTCCGCCTGCCGCTTCCTTATCATGAGTTCCAGTGTCTTGTTTCGAGATATACAGTCCTTGTCTGGGGATTGTCCTTGCCTCCCCAATACCTCCTTAATCAATCCCCCCTTTTCTTTTCCCATGCAAATTCTTTTGCATCAGATACTTTCTTTATTTACAGTAACACAACAAAGCAGGCATCTAAACAACATGCACACAAATATTCCTAACACTACTAATACGATTAGAGCAATGAATACTTGTTTCAACCATTGGAAATTGGGCAACCAGGAGGTTAACTTATTCCATAGTTCACTAAAACTCCATGAAAGATCATCTTTACTGATCTCATGTAGGATCCTGGTCTGCTTCCATATTTCTTCCAGGTCGGTAGAGATCCTTCCACTCTGATCTACATACATACAACAACTTGTGTTTATTACTGTACAGACTCCCCCTTGAGTGGCCAGTAACAAGTCTAGGGCCATCCGATTTTGTAACACTACCTGTGATAAACTAGATATCTCTTCTTGTTGAGCCTTTATAGCATCCAGAATTTTGTTTTCTAACTTCTCTATAATTGCAGAAATATTAACTATTGCCTTTTCCAATTCACTCACTCCTAACCATGGGATAAACCATCGCACAAAACTATGAAAAGGGGTGTGTCTCTCTACCAATGGATTGTTAATTTTTCATCTGATTCTCCGGATATGATTTCTCAAGTAACCTCGAGGCACTACATCATGTACTGTCATATTGGGGACTACCGCTCCAAGAGTGCAAGTTCCCTTCCAATTCTCAGGCAAGACCTTACGGGCTGTATCATTGCATAGCCAATACCACCCTTTTCCTTCTGGAACCGTCCAGCTGGTTGAATTTGCCCAGCCGCTAGTCGTACTAATATCAATTGTTCAATTACAAGATGTCTGATTTCCCACATAAGTAGTATCCGTATTTATACAATGCTGTTTTCCTATACCCTTAGGCGGGTTACACCTTTGTACACATACATAATAGGATTCTAACGGCATGAAGCTACTCACTTCTAGTTCCAAAACTGCTTAATATTTTCGACCCCAAGACGTGTTTTCCCACAAATTAGTCCAAGATAAGTTTGCAGGCAAGGGAATCCCAATTAACGATACACCCTTATTCCCATGCTGTGGCAGATGGGTGCATACCCAACAGTTCGTCTTATTAGTTACTTGAGAAATTGTTTGTATTAAGGTCAGGTGTAAGTTCTCATCCCAAGTTGCCCACCCCAAATCCGAGAACCGCACCCCTGCAATCATTAGGATCTGGAAAACCGTAATTTTGTTGGTCCAATTGGAGTGCTGGTCCATATCCTCGCCGGGGCCTTCTTCACCCTTGAATTGTGGATCCAAGCTGCTTGCTTCTTAATCTTAATGGCGGTGTGTGTTGTCAGTAATACTTGGTATGCTCCCATCCACTTTCCTTCCATTTTTCCTGCACGGGTTGTCCTGAAAAAGTCTTTATATATATATAATCCCCGAGCTTAAAGGGGTGGATTGGTTGATCCAACCCTCTAGCCCTGGTCCCTAAAACAAATGTATGTACTTTATTTAATTGTTTCTGAAGTTCAGTTATATAAGCATATAAATATTCTGATCCTAACTGCGTTAGGTCCTCTCCACTAAATAGAAATTGCTATGGCCTTCCATATAAGATTTTGAAGGGACTCAAATTTCCTTTTATTCTAGGTTTAACTCTAATTCCAAGTAATGCTAAAGGGAGGGATTGAGGCCATGACAAATTAGCTTCTTATCCAATTTTAGCTATTTATTGTTTAATTAAATGGTTCATTTTTTCTACCTGTCCACTTGCCTGTGGTCTATAAGGAGTATGCAGTTGCCAATCTATCTTTAGAATCTTACTTATCTGTTCTACCACTTGTGCACAAAAATGTGAACCTCTATCAGAAGACATTGCTACTAGAATCCCAAAGCATGGTATTATTTTATTTAACAAGACTTTAACCACTTCTCTTGCTTTGTTTGTTCGACAGGGAAAGGCTTCAGGCCTTCCTGAAAACGTGTCAGTCAGAACCAGTAAATAATGATACCCCCCTTTTCTAGGGAGTTCTGAAAAATCAATTTGCCACTGTTGCCCCGAATAATTTCCTTTACCGATTATTCCAAATTTTATTCTATCCTTGGTATTGTGTAAGCAAATGCTACATTGTTGAGTTACTTGTTTTATCATATCGTCCCACTAATGTCTGACTCAGGCTCTTATGCAGTGTGCCAGCTCCCCAGTGCGTTTTATTGTGTTCTGTAAGAACTATGGGCCATGTCAAACTAGAGGGTATTACTATGGGGTTATCTTTTAAATATACTCATCCATCTGGTTTCATTTTACCTTTCAAATCTTCAATTAATTTTAAGTCTTCTTTTGTATAATTTGGATATAGTTTGGATTTTACCGTCTGGTATCAAAGACAATGCCTTCACCTCAGTTATTTCAGCTGCCTGCTTAGCCTCTGCCAATCGATTTTCCAATTTCAAAATCGCTGTTCCCCTTTTGGTGTCCCTGACAATGCATGATAGCTACCTTTTCTGGTTGTTTTACAGCCTCTAACAATTTTAAAATTTCTTCAGCATACTTTGTGTTTTCACTGAGCGGTCAGCAATCCATGTTCTTTCCAAATTGCTCCATGAGCATGTACCACGCCGAATGTATATTTAGAATCTGTCCAAATATTTACCCTTTTTCCCGCTGCCAGTTCCAATGCTCTCGTGAGAGCAACTATCTCCGCCTTTTGAGCTGATGTTCCAGGGGGTAAAGGCTTAGACTCGATTACCTGCTGAGTAGTTGTTATAGCATATCCAGCTTTACGTTGTCTTTGCGTAACAAAACTGCTCCCATCCGTGAACCAAGTTTCTTCCGCATCTTCCATGGGCTCCTCCTTAAGGTCTGGTCGGCTGGAATACACAGTCTCTAGAGTTTCTAAACAATCGTGAATCGCAGCTTGTGCCGGAGCATCACTAAGAAAAGAGGCTAGATTCACAATATGAATTATCACAATTTCCACGTCGTCCTGTTCTACCAATATTGCTTGATATTTCAAAATCATCAATTCTTGTTTAAGTTGTTTAAAGACTTTTTGTGCTTCTCCAGTCCAGACTAACTTTGACTGGTTAATCTTTATCAATTCACATAGAGGCTTTACCAATAGTCCATAATTATAAATCCAAAGGCGACACCAACCTGTCATTCCTAAAAAGCTTTGTAGCTCCTTTACCATTTGAGGTTCTGGAGTCCGGCAAATGACTTCCTTATGTTCAGTTCCTAGTTCTCGTTGTCCTTCCGAAATTTCAAATCCCAGATAGGTCACACTTTGTTGAGCCAGCTGGACTTTCTGTCAAGAGACTTGATATCCATTTAAACCCAGAAAATTAAGACGACTTATAGTCCATTGAATACAACTCCCTTTAGTCTCGGTAGCTATTAAGAGATCATCTACATATTGTAACAAAGCACCTTCAGTGTCCGGAGGTATCCATGTTTCGAGTTCCCTTGCTAATTGGTTTCCAAAAATAGTGGGGCTATTCTTGAATCCTTGAGGTAGTAATGTCCACGTAAGCTGCGTCTTTCTGCCTGAATCGGGATTTTCCCATTCAAAGGCGAATAGGTTTTGGCTTTCTGTGGCTAAGCCTAGGCAGAAGAAGGCGTCTTTTAAATCCAGTACGGTAAACCAGACTTGACTATTCTTTAATTTAGTCAGCAAAGTATAAGGGTTTGCCACTACTGGATGTATATCCTCAGTGATTTTATTTATGGCCCTCAAATCCTGAACTAGCCTATAGCTTTTTCATCTGCCTTTTTAATTGGCAATATGGGTGCATTGGATTCTGATTCGCATTCAATCAATAATCCATACTGTAAAAACTGATCAATTATCTCTTTAATTCCTTTCCTATCTTCTATCCTCAAAGGATATTACTTAACCTTAACGGGTTTCTCTCCTGGCTTTAATTTAATAATTATTAAGGTCACATTTTTAGCTCTTCCAGGGACTTCGGTAGCCCAAACTCCTGGACATACTTGATCTGTGATCTCTAAAGGTATTTCACTTTTAGGGTCAGTTTGTATTAGTGCCAAGCTTAACACATTTATTAGTTGTTCTTCTCCTGTTCTTAATTCCATTTTCCCCTTTTCAAACACAATTTCTGCTCCTACTTGCTCTAATAAATCTCTACCTAAGAGTGCCCATGAGGAGCTAGGCATAGATAAAAATCTGTGTATGCCCCATTGTTTCCCTAACTTGTACTTCAAAGGTTCACAAAAATAAGCCTTTTCGGTTACACCTTGTCCTGGTTTCAGTTAGAACAGAGTTAATTTTCTTCCTAGTAGCTGGGAGGATGCTATGTTTTGGCTTAGGATGAGAAGAGTGCTTATAACACCCCGATGTTTCAATTGTTGCAGAGCAATGCTTATAGCAAGCCAAGGACATCTCAGCTTCTTGCTCTGTCCTGCCAACAGGCAGGCTGGGGGTGCAGTAAGAGCTGGGAGGGGACAGACCCAGGACAGGTGACCCAAACTAGCCAAAGGGGTATTCCATAGCATCTGACGTCAGGCTAAACAATACATAGGGGTGGCTAGCCAGGGGGAGGGGGCCGGACTGCTCGGGGTTAGGCTGGGCATCGGTCAGCGGGTGGTGAGCAATTGCATTGTGCATCACTTGTTTGTACACATTATTAGTAGTGGTACTATTATCATCATTGTATTATTATTATTATTATTATTATTATTATTATTATTATTATTATTATTATTATTATTATTATTATTATTTTGTCTTATTAAACTGTCTTTATCTCAACTCACAGGCTTCACTTTCCATTTCTCTCCCCCGTCCCAGAGAGGGAGGGGGAGGGTGAGCGAACAGCTGCGTGGTGTTTAGCTGCCGGCCGGGTTAAACCACGACACACCTTTTACCCTAACATAATAATTCTGTGAAGGCATTAATGCTTGATTTAGAACTGAATACGTTGCCCCATAGCAATAAGAAATTTCACTTCCATTCCTCCCCTAGCTTCATTATAACCAGTGGAGGATCCGCTAGGGTAGATTCCCCAGGTCCCCGTTATTCCTGTTGAAATCAGGGGTTGATTACCCTAGGAAAAGGCTAGTCAATTTGTCCTCCAAAGCCAGGTCCAAACCGTTTTGTTTTATTTATTTATTTATTTATTTATTTATTTATTTATTTTCATTACATTTCAGAGTTGGTCCAAAAATTCCATAGGGCTTTCTTTTAGACCTGGTTGGAAGCATATTCTCAATTCCCAATTCATCCAGGTTTTAGTATTTACTTAACCGTTCATGATTTTCAGGATGATTCGGGTCTTAGTGGGGGTCGGTCAGGGGAATGCAATTGTCCACAGTTCCCTGAACGGTCCCATCAGCAATCTGAGCTCGCACATGAACTCAGGTTGTTTTAAGAGTTGACCTCTTTTCTGTTTCTGTGACAACTCTCTCAGACCGATCATGGTCCCTTTGCCCTAAAGGGCTAACACCCATGATTTTAAGATCTCTGCCTCGGGCAGAGGCAGAACTATTAACATTCCTACATCCTCTTTCCCTGCTCATTCAACTTCAAACACCTTTAACACTTTCAACAACCCTTTTAACACTTCCTTTATCTTTCTCCAGCCTGTACTTCTCTAATGCCAACATCAAAGGTTCAGTCAGGGGCCAACTTAATTCCCTACCTTTTCCCACCAAGATGCTGAAACATCAGTATACAACATTTCATCCTGTTCTGCTTCTCAAAAAACAACATTAACTGTAGCAAAATATTATAGTTTAAAGTTCCATTTAGGGGCCACTTTTCTCCACATTCCAGCTTATAAAGCGGCCACCACTGATTACGATATTTTATCAATGTTTTCCTGTTCACACTTCCACCGGCAGATCCTCCAATATCCTTCCAGTGACTTAAAACACATCCTAACACACTTTTCTTTAAAATTTCACTGCTTGTTTGCCCCCCCAGTTTCCAGTTTACACTTTCAGAATACACATGTTACTTACAAAAGCGTATCACAAAACGTATCACTCACAAAAATACGGGCACGCAATATCTTTCAGTAGCGATGCCACAAAACTACTATTACCAGCAATATTGCCAAAATCACAGTAACAATAGTCAGAGTCAAATTCCACATGCGATAAGTCAGAAAACCGAACTGTGTAACACCGTAACGATATCTTTCTTATAACAATGCCACGAACCTACTATTACCACCAGGAAAATAGCCAAAATCGCAGTAACAATAACCAGAGTTAAATACCATACTCCATGAGTCAGAAAACCGAAATAGACAACACAATTCCAGATGGACCTTAAAGCGAGCTCCTTCCTTAAGGTCCCCAAACATGTACTTATGGTGCTAACCACAAAGTATATACCAAACACTGCCTCGCAGAAGATCACCTTCTGACTTACAGACAGTTCCAGATGACCGGTCTACCAGAAAACCAAACCAGAATAGAGAATATACTCACTTACAATGATGGGGTCCTTGTCTGCCTCCGCAGTGATCCGGTGAGTCGAGGAGTCCCTCCGGGAAATCCCGGGGGTACCCTAGGGAGTCCTGTTCCCAGCGGGTCCTGCAGTCCGGCAGAGAGGTTGTCCCATCTGGGTCGCCAAATTGATTCAAAGATCGAAGCCGAAATTCCTTTAAGTGGTATATTCTTTATTGCAGCGCTGGATGCACGGGGGATCTCTCCACCTATCGTGCATACCCAAAGCAGAAAGCAGTCTTGAATTTATACAATCAATCTATCAATATTCTACAAGCACCTATACATATGCATTACCTATCCCCGCCTTCCCTCGCTTCTCATGCTAATTAGCCTTTTGGCACCTTGCGCCTGCGCAGAGCCTTCCAAGAATTGTGGGCAGGGGTCTTGGGGATGTGGGCAGGGGTCTTTGGGAGGAAGACCCCGAGTCTTCCTCACAGTGTACTTTTCACCTTTGGTCAGGAATCTGCTGAATTGGCATGTTTCTTAATTGCAAGAGCTGGTTGTTGCCAATTCTCCCGTTTGTTGTATCTTTATAATGAATTCCAATGTCCAGTTTCGAGAGTTATAGTCATTACATTCGTTTCTCTGTCTGCCTGCCGCTTCCTTATCATGAGTTCCAGTATCTTGTTTCGAGATATACAGTCCTTGTCTGGGGATTGTCCTTGCCTCCCCAATAGCTCCTTAATCAGCCTTCACACAATTATCTGAGAATGAAAGCTGCTTTCCAGTAATTCAGAAAGCCAAGTTACGTCTCAGCCTTTAGCATCTCGGGCTTTTGGGCCTGTCTGTAACATTTGGCACCAGCACTAATACTTTTTTTGGCATATGTTTAGCGTTTGGGGCCTGTGTCTGGGATTTGGGCCCTGTCTCGAACCACTGGGGCTTTGTCCTGGGTTTTGGAGCCTGTTTCTAGAGTTCAGGGCCTGTGATTAGGCTTTTGGGGTCTGTGTCTGGGGGCCGGTATCTGGGGGCAAGGGGGGAGCTGCTTGTAGACCCTTGGGGCCAGCATTGAGGGGGTTGGGAGCTGACTCTACACCTTTGGGGCCTGCTTCTGGGGGGGGGGGGGGTTGAGACCTGCATCTGGGGGAGGGGTGGGAGCTCTTTGTATTCCTTTGGAGCCTGTGTCGGGGGGGGGGGGGAAGGGGAGGGTTGGTTGGGAGGTGCTTGTACACTGTTGGAGCCTGGGTTGAGGGAGGAGGTTTGGAGCTGCTTCTACACCTTTGGGCCTGGCATCGGGGGTAGGGGGTTGGGTGCTGGTTGTAGGGGCCTGTGTTTGGGGGGGGGGGGGGTTTGGGACCTGCGTCTGGGGGAGGGGTGGGAGCTGCTTGTACACCTTTGGGGCCTGCATGTGTGTGGGGTCAGGGCCTGTGTCTAGCGGGCTGGGAACTGCTTATACAATGTAGGAATCTGTTTCTGCAGGGTGGCTGGGAGCTGTTTGTACAACTTTGGGGCCAGCATCTGGGGGTGGCTGGGAGCTGCCTGTACACTGTAGGGGCCTGTGTTTGTGGGGGCCTTGGGGGCCTCCCTCGGGGGGGGGGGGGAGGGTTGGGAGCTGCTTGTATAGGGTAGGGGGCCTGCCTGGCAGGGGTTGGGAGCTGCTTGTAGAATTTGGGGCCCTGTGTCTGGGGGGGGGGTTGGGGCCTGTGTCTCAGGGGTGTTGGGAACTGGTTGTACACCTTTGGGTCCTGTCTCTGGGGGGGGAGCTACTTGTACCCTTACCATAAGCCGTACTCTAACACATACTTCTACCAGTACCCTTACCCTTACCGTAACCCTTACCTTTACCCTTACTCTTACCCTTACCAAAGCATTACCCTTACCCTTAACGTAAGCCTAAACCTTAACCTTATCCTTACACTTACACTTACCGTAACCCTTACCCTTTCTGCTACACTTACCCTTAGCCTAAATCTAAACCTTACACTTACCCTAACCCTAACACTTACCCTTACCATTACCCATATACTTACTCTTACCCTAACCCTAAATCTTACTCAAACACTTACCCTGACCCTTACATTAACCCTAAACCGTACCCTAAAACTTACACTTACTCTTAACCCTAACCTTACGCTTAACCTTAACCTACTACTTACCCTTTCTTATCCGTCACCCTACACCTAAAATTAACCCTAA